>NW_022163158.1:0-3467 GCF_008728515.1 Papio anubis | reverse complement strand
GCTCTAATTACTTACTGTTAAGTCCCCATCCCAATTACCATGAATTAGCAACAGTGATAACAGTTTGCCTGGTCAAGCCTTGCCAAGAAAAACCAGTGGAACTAGTTTTAGTTGCCTCAAGTTCCCCCCAAGTCGGATTCCTTAGCAGCTTATGTCCCTACAGCTGCTGCAGTTCCTCCTGGGCCTGGCAGGCACATTCCAGACATTCACATCTCAGCTCAGATGCAGGCGTTCATAGTATAGAAAATCGCACTGCGCTGTGATCAGCTTGAGCTGACGTTCTCTAGGTTGGAGGCGGAGGCCGAGGACCTGTGTGGGACTATCCGAGTGTCCTCTCATTGACTTGGAGCAGGTGCACATCTGTTCTTCAAAAGTTCTAATGGGATGAAATTAGAAATATGAATTTTTAAATTTCACGTGTTACGAACTCTGTTCAGTGATTTTCTCTGAAATGAGAGACTATTTACAGACGAGGCATTCAGCCTGCAGCTCTCCTTAGAACTGTCCTAGACCTCGATGCCGTCCTTTGGCCTCTTCCTGGGTGTGGGGTGCTCTGCTTGAAGTAAAACCACGTGGTCTGTGCATCAGTACTGCAGCCAGTTCAACGTACACACCCACTGGGAGGGGGACCGGATCACTTAACATTTTAAATGCATTTAACATTAAACCAGCAAGTCAGTCAGTGCTTTCTGTAACCAAGCTGCCTGGCTCATGGGAACCTCACACTTAACTTTTCGGAAGAGAATACTTGCTTCTGTGGAGTGCCAATATTTGTCTCATTTGTTAAGACTCTGCTCAAAGTGATGAATGTGTGTAAATTAGGACCTTTTTGTGTAAATTGGGCCACAGAGCTCTCTAGGCACAGTCAGGGGAGTAAACGGCTGTGAAAGATGCCGCCTGATGTGAGCCGTGACCAGGCACTTTGGAACCTGGGATCCTATCTCCAGTCTTTCAAAGGACATAGAGGAATATAAAATGCAGAAGGGAGAGTTCATATTTTGGGCATTTCTGTTCTTTTGAAATCAAAGTGCAAAGAAGAAGTTTTGCCTTGAGGTCTTAGCCCATACTTGTTTTTCTCCTGAAGTTTTAACATTTTCTTAACTGCTTTTTTCTCCCCCGATCCTTGGGGAACTTCTATCTTCATATCTTCTTAAAAGATACGGTTAAATTCAACACTGAAATTTAAAAACATGCTTTCATATTATTTTTCTTTAAACTGATGTATCTGACATTGGTGAAGAACTATCTGGGCGTATTGGTGTATTTTTGTTTTTTGGAGACAGTCTTGTTGTGTTGCCCAGGCTGGAATGCAGTGGCGTGATCTTGGCTCACTGCAGCCTCACCTCCTGGTTCACGCCATTCTCCTGCCTCAGCCTCCTGAGTAGCTGGGATTATAAGTGCCTGCCACCATGGCTGGTTCATTTTTGTATTAGTAGAGACGGGGTTTCAACATGTTGGCCAGGCTGGTCTTGAACTCCTGACCTCAGGTGATTCGCTCACGTTGCCCTCCCAAAGTGCTGGGATTACAGGCATGAGCCACCACCCTTGGCCTGTGATATTCTTGATTGTAACTGTAATAGATCCCTTTAATAAAAACAAAATAGAACAACAACAACAACAAAAACAACTGTCTGAAAAGTCCCAAAATTAAAGAGCTCACTTGGATAGGGATTTGGACACCAGTTGAATGGCCCAGCACACCATAGTTACATGGGCCACTCGGCCTGTTAGATCCTTAGGGTATTTGAAGTCATGTGGATATTTGCATTTCTGCTTCTGAATATCGTGTCAGTATGAATTCGGCTAGTGTTTGAGGGCCAGGCTCAGATCCGGGAAAGCAAGATCCCCTGCCCTCACGGCACTTCTCTTCCGTGTGTGTGTGAGGAACATAGAAAGCATAAGATATTCTTTTCAATTAGCTGGGAAGATGGAAAGACAAGCTTAAGATGTTACTTGTTCAGAAGAAGGGAAGTGCAAGGAACACTCAGCTTTGCTGCTGCTGAAGGAGGCCGTTTCAGAGGTGGAGTTTCTCTGAGAAAAGTGATAAGAGGCAAATAGGATTCCCCATCTGGTTTGCCAGAGATGGGGAAAGTTAGTATCCCCAAAACAGCCTCAGCATTCTGGCAAAGGCTTTGGAAAACCATCTAGGGTGTGGGACCTTGTTGGCCACTGGGTGGAAGGAAAACATTGCTGGTCCTGAGGACTGTACTATTCTTCCAGTGCTATAAAGAACTACCTGAGGCTGGGTCATAAGGAAAAAAAGGTTTAATCAGCATACAGTTCTGTGGGCTGTACAGGCTTCTACATCTGGGGAAACTTAGAGTGGAAGGTGAAGGGGAGGCCGGCATGTCTTCACATGGCTGAAAGGGGAGAGAGTTGAAGGGGAAGGTGCTATGCACCTCCAAACAACCAGATCTCAGAACTATCATGAGGACAGCACTTGGAGGATTGTGCTAAACCGTTAGAAACCACCCCCATGAGTCAGTCACCTCCCACCAGGGCTCACTTCCAACAAAGGGTTAGAGTTCAGCATGAGATTTGGGTGGGGGGACACAGCCACACCATGTCAGGCTTCCCATTCTTCTCCTGCACGTGCTTTGCAAATGGTTCTGTCATTGGTTTTTGTTTTTGTTGATACATAATATATGTACATATTTTCAGAGTGCATGTGATATCTTGATTCATCCCTATATTGATGAAATCTGGGTACTTGGGATGTCTTTCACTTTAAGTATTTTCTTTTCCTTATGCTGGCAATGTTCAAGTTATTCTCTCCTAGCTGTTTTGAAATCCACAGTAGATGACCCACTGCCATCCCCCTGCTGATTTATCAATAGTAGGTCTTGTGCTCCCATTAGGCTGTGTGTTTGTGTCCGTTACTAGCCTCTGCCCATCCTGCTTATGAGTGGGCTCTGCTGGGCCCTGTTGACCACGTACTCTTGGCCTCCATGAGATTTGCTCTCAGCTCCTGCTTATGAGTGAGAACATGCTCCGTTTCTTTGCTTGGCTCGTTTGCTTAACGTAATGTCCTCCAGCTCCATCCATCCTGTCTTGGATGACAAGGATCTCAGCTGTGTGGTGGAGTATTGCTCCTTTGTATGTTCAGGCCACGTTCCCTTCATCCCCTGTTGACGGGCACTCAGGTGATTCCGGACGTTGTCTGCTGTGGATGGTGGTGCATTGAAGCTGAGAGCAGTCACTGGCTTTATACTCGGGGGACGTGAACCACTTTGATGTTCTCAAGCAGCCATTCCCCAAAGCCCTCCGTAGAATGCCGCATTCCTTTGTGCCCGTGGCTTCCACTAGGATGAACAGCTGGGAAGGGGCTTTGAGTGAACGCTTGGGTTTTTGTCTTTAATTGGTACCCAGCTGCACTGGCCAAGTGGGGATCCCAGTGACCCTGGACACTACCTCATATAAGGTCCAAAGATGCAGTTAGGTTCTTTTTTTAACTTTAAAAGAAAAAA
>NW_022163157.1:0-3467 GCF_008728515.1 Papio anubis | reverse complement strand
AGAAAACAGTGTTAGCAAACTTCTCAATGAAAATACCAGTGTAACTCTGTGAGATAAATTGAAACATCACAAAGCAGTTTCACAGAAAGCTTCTTTTTGGTTTTAATCTGAGGATATTTAATTTGTCTCCATAGGCTTCAATGCACTACCAAACGTCCTAGTGCAGATTCCACGAAAACAGTGTTATAAAACTGCTCTATGAAAAGAATGGTGTAACTCTGTGAGATGAATTCTCACATCACAAAGCAATTTCTCAGAAAGCTTCTTTCTAGCTTTTATATGAGGATATTTCCTTTGTCATCAGAGGCTTCAACGCAATTCAATATATCCCTTCTCAAATTCCCCCAAAACAGGGCTACCAAACGGCTTCATGAATAGTGTGGTTTAACTCTGTGAGATGAATTCTCACATCACAAAACTGTTTCTCAGAATGCTTCTTTCTAGTTTTTATCTGAGGATATTTCCTTTTTCACTATATTTCTCAATGCACTCCCAAATATTCCGTTGCAGATTACACAAAAACAGTTTTAGCAACCTGCTCCAAGAAAAGAATTGTGCTGCTCTGCAAGATGAATACACACATCACAAAGAAGTTTCTCAGAAAACTTCTACCTATTTTTTATCTGACAATATTCCCTTTCTCATCATAGGCTTCAATACAATCCAAAATAGCCCTTCTCGGATTCTCCAGAAACAGTGCTACCAAAATGCTCCATGGAAAGCATTGTGTAAATCTGTGAGATTAATTCACAAATCAGAAAGCTTTTTCAAAGAAATCTTCTTTCTAGTTTTTGTCTGAGGATATTTCCTTTTTTCACCACAGGCCTCATTGTGCTCATGAATATCCCTTTGCAGATTCCACGAAAATAGTGTTAGAAAACTGCTCCATGAAAAGAAATGTATAAATCTGTGAGATGAATTCACACATCACAAAGTAGTTTCTCAGAAAGCTTCTTTATGGTTTTTTTGTCTGAGGATATTTCCTTGGTCACCATAGGCTTCATTGCGCTCCCAAATATCCTATTGCAGATTCCACAAAAACGGTTTTACCAAACTGCTCCAAAAGAAAATCATGCTACTCTGTGAGATGAATTCACACATCACAAAGCAGTTTCTCAGAAAGCTTCTTTCAAGCTTTTTTCTGAGGATATATCCTTTTTCACTATAGGCTTCCATGAGATGCAAAGTATCACTTCTCAATTCCACACAAACAGAGCTACTGAACTGCTCCATGAAAAGAATGGTGTAACTCTGTGAGATGAATTCACAAATTAGAAAGCAGTTTGTCATAAAGTTTATTTCTAGTTTTTGTCTGAGGATATTTCCTTTGTCACCAAAACTTCAATGGGCTCTGAAATATCCCATTGCAGATTCCAGGAAAATAGTGTTAGCAAACTGCTCAATGAAAAGAACAGTGTAACTCATTGAGACAAATTGACACATCACAAAGCAGATTCTCTGAAAACTTCTTTTCCATTTTTATCTGAGGATATTACCTTTGTCACCATAGGCTTCAATACATTCCCAAATATCCTATTTACAGATTCCACGAAAACAGTGTTAGCAGACTGCTCAAAGAAAAGAACAGTGTAACTCTGTGAGGTGAATTCACACATCTGAAAAACGTTTCTCAGAATGCTTCTTTCTAGTTTTTATCCGAGGATATTTCATTTGTCACCATGGGCTTCAATGCAATCCAAAATATCCCTTCTCATATTCCCCAAAAACAGTACTAACAAACTGCACCATGGGAAAAAATGAATAATTTTGTGAGGTGAATTAACATACCACAAAGGACTTTCTCAGAAAGCTTCTTTCTGTTTTTTATGTTAGGATATTTCCTTTTTCACCATAAGCTTCAATGCACTCCAAAATATCCCATTGCAGATTCCAAGAAAACAGTGCTAACAAACTGCTCCATGAAAAGAATTGTGTAACACTGTGAGATGAATTCACAAATCATAAAGGAGTTTCTCAGAAAACTTCTTTCTAGTTTTTGTCTGAGGATATTTCCTCTTTCAAAAAAGGCCTCAATGTGCTCATGAATATCCCTTTGCAGATTCCACGAAAATAGTGTTTGCAAACTGCTCCATGAAAAGAAAGGTGTAAATCTCTGAGATGAATTCACACATCACAAAGTAGTTGTTCAGAAAGTTTCTTTTTGGTTTTTGTCTTAGGATATTTCCTTTGTCACCATGGGCTCCAATGTGCTCCCAGATATCCCATTGCAGATTCCCCAAAAGCAGTGCTACCAAACTTATCCATGAAAAGAATCATGTAACTCTGTGAGATGAATTAACACATCACAAAGCGATTTCTCAGAAAACTTCTTTCTAGTTTTAATCTGAGGATATTTCCTTTGTCACCATAGGCTTCATTGCAATTCAAAATATCCCTTCTCAATTTCCCCAAAAACAGTGCTACCAAACTGCTTTATGAAAAGTGTGGTGTAACTCTGTGAGATGAATTCTCACATCACAAAACTGTTTCTCAGAAAGCTTCTTTCTAGTTTCTACCTGAGTCTATTTCCTTTTTCTCCATATTCCTCAATGCACTCCTGAGTATTCCTTTGCAGATTTCACGAAAACAGTTTCAGCAACCTGCTCCAAGAAAATAATCATACTACTCTATGAGATGAATACACACGTCACAAAGTAGTTTCTCAGAAAGTTTCGGTCTGGTCTTTATCTGAGAAAATCCCTTTGTCAACATAGGCTTCAATGTGATCCAAAATAGCCCTTCTAAGGGTCTCCAAAAACAGTGCTACCAAAATGCTCCATGGAAAGAATCTTGTAAATCTGTGAGATGTATTCACACATCAGAAAGTATTTTCAAAGAAACCTTCTTTCTAGTTTTTGTCTGAGGATATTTCCTTTTTTCACCACAGGCCTCATTGTGCTCATGAATATTCCTTTGCAGATTCCACGAAAATAGTGTTATCAAACTGCTACACAAAAAGAAATGTGTAAATCTGTGAGATGAATTCACACATCACAAAGCAGTTTCTCAGAAAGCTGCTTTTTGTTTTTTGTCTGAAAATATTTCCGTGGTCACCATAGGCTTCAATGCACTCCCAAATATCCTATTACAGATTCCACAGAAACAGTTTTACCAAACTGCTCCAAGAAAAGAATTGTGCTACTCTGTGAGATGAATACACCCATCACAAAGTAGTTTCTCAGAAAGCTTTTTTCTGTTTTTTTATCTGAGGATATTTTCTTTAGCCCCACAGGCTTCAATGTGATCCAAAATAGCCCTTCTCAGATTCCCCAAAAACAGTGCTAACAAACTGCTCCATGAAAGGAAATTGTAACTCTGTGAGATGAATTCACAAATTAGAAAGCAGTTTGTCAGAAACTTCTTTCTAGTTTTTGTCTGAGGATATTTCCTATGTCAACATAAGCTTCAATGCACTCTGAAATATCCCATTGCAGATTCCAGGAAAACAGTGTTAGCAAGTTACTCAA
>NW_022163156.1:0-3469 GCF_008728515.1 Papio anubis | reverse complement strand
CCCCAGGTGGGAGAAACCAGCCTCAGAGTGGCAGCAGCGGAGACCTTGAAATGCACCCCTTCCCTCGTCTCTAGTCTGCCATTCAGATGTCCGGTCCCGGGCCCAAGTCTCTCCAGGCTCTGGGAACACTTGGTCCAGATGTTCATGTCTGGGCATTTACCTGGGTATCTCCATAGACTGGGAGGCCCCAGATGAGAGCATCTGTCACCTTTGCCTTTCTGTAGAACACAAGCGATGGCCAACATTCATATGTGGTCAGTGTAGGTGGTGGATGTGCCAAGTGTGATGTGACTGTCACCCCACTTCTCTGTCATGCATGAAAGTGCATCAGAGTGTACTCCAAAGATGGGCCTGTCGTTAACTCCCTCTAATTGATCTTTTAAAAAGTAAGTGGGTTACAACAGGAATTTTTGCAACCCATGCTACACCCCCTACCCCAGTACCTCCCAGCTGAGGCTGTGGGCTGTGTCTGGCTCACCCTGGTGTTTTCTGCACCCAGCATGGTCCTTGGACTACAGCGGATGTTGCTGTCAGCAGTGGGAGCTTGCTGAGCAGCCAAGTGGGCTGACCATTCCCACTTTCTTTCGCTTGTCAAGCTCGTTTCTTTAGTTGGGATTTTCTCAATGAAGAATAAAAGAAATCCGACTCATACTGGCGTTAATAAAGAGACATACTGAGAATAAAGAGACATACTGCTGACTGTCCTGTACCCAGGGTTACCTGGCTCCTGGCACAGCTGGATCCTGGAGCTCAGATGATGTCCTTAAGACTCCATCTTTTGGCTGGGCGTGGTGGCTCACGGCTGTAATCCCAGCACTTTGGGAGGCTGAGACAGGTGGATCACCTGAGGTCAGGAGTTCGAGACCAGCCTGGCCAACGTGTTGAAACCCCATCTCTACGAAAAATACAAAAATAAGCTGGGCATGGTGCTGGGTGCCTGTAATGCCAGCTACTTGGGAGACTGAGGCAGGAGAATCGCTTGAACCCAAAAGGTGGAAGTTGCAGTGAGCTGAGATGGTGCCACTGCACTCCAGCCTGGGTGACAGTGACTCTTCCCAAAAAAACAAATAAAATAAAAAACCATATGGTCTTTCTTCTCTTTCCCCATCTCTGTCAGTTCTTTTCTCTTCTCTGCCTTCCTGCAGGGAGGTTTCATTTTCCTGCACACTCCACAGCCCCAGGCTTTCATCTCTTGCTTTAGCAGGGGAAGCCTCCTGGAATGGCATCTTGTTGGGTTCACTTAGGTCTCCTGAACCAGTCCCCGCAGCTAGGAGCAGACGCCCTGGTTGGCCAGGCCTGGTCAGGTGCCCACTTCTGACCCTGGAGGCAGATTGAGTGCAGAGGTGTTCTCAGAAGGAGGCCAGCTGGAGGCAGGGCAGACAGGACCCAAGGTGTCCATGGTACCTGTCGAGCATTTCCTGGCTGTGGGTGGGTGCCACTGGGGTGAGAGGCACTTGTGGCACTCTGGCCATCCGGTAGGAAGCCAGCGGCCTGAAGCCACCCCCGAGCATGAACCCCACAATCCTAACTTTCCTGGGGCAGAAGTGAGGGTGGGGGGAAGCCTCCAGGCTCTTACTCGGGGCTAGCTGCCTTGGAGGAAGAGAGTCAGCCCCCAGCCCTGCACTGGCCCAGGACCCTGAAGCTGCTCCCACACCTATAATCCCAGGGGCTTGAGGCCCATGTGGTGTCCCCTGGTGTGAAGGAGTCAAGAAAATAGAAATCCTTGTGCCCTTTGTACACAGCATGGGGTTGGCCCCCGATACCTCAGCACAGTCTGGTACCTTCACAGTGGCTGCAGGCCCCAGAGAGGAAACTCCGGGGAGGGTTGGCGGGAGAGAGGCCAATCGCACCAGCTAGGCTGTTTTTTCTCTTTCTCCACTGCTTGGGGGTAGGCAGGGCCTGGGTCCCTGTCTGTGCCCACCTACGCCAGTGTCTGTTGTAGTGTACGTGCCACATCCCTTTGAGAGGCTGCCATTAGTAAGTGCCTGCTGTGTACTATGCATGGCCAGCACCAGTGCATGCAGAGATGAGCGCTAACCCTGTGACATGAGGCAGAACAAACCAGCCTGTGGCATGAGGACTAGCACCTGAGCATGCAGAGGTGAGGACGAGCCCTGCGGTTCAGCTGGGAAGACAAATACACCCGCACATGGGTACCACCCAGCCCCCCAACACTGCCAGTGTGAAGCATGGCTCTGCTCTGACCTCTGTGTAGACACTCGAGGGGGCTGACAGGTACAGATGTGTCCCCGTGTGTGTGTGCATGCGAATGCCTCTTGCAGTGTGCATGCAGTCTGAGTGTGCTGATGAGTGCCTTTGAGCACGTGTCTCATTCTGTGCATGTGTCCAGTGGGGATTTGTCAGCGTATGAGCAGTGTGTGCAAGTGTCTCTATTGATGCCTATCTGCAGTCACATGTGAGTGCGCATTTGTGCACGAGTATGCAGCGCTGTGCTCAGGTGTATGCAGTTGTCTAATGATAGGTATGTCCGCATGCAGGTATCTGTGTGTACCTGGGTATCCTGTGCATGTGTGTGCCCGTGTGTGCATCCCATGTGTCCCTGTGCCCACAAGTGTGCATGTATACTTGCATCCATGTGTGCTAGTGGAATGACGTGTGTGGCTGGTTCCTAGCATGTGCCAAGCCGTAGCGGAGCAGACGGACAAAGTTTCCTGTCTCAGGCAGCCCTCGGGAGTGGGTGTGAAGGGCCCCAGTGCTCAGGTGCCCAAGGCTTCCAGCTGGATTTTTCTGTCATTCTAGGCGTGGCTGCGGGAATCCCTGGGGTGCCTTTGGGTTCCAGGAAGCTGGGGCTGTGTGGGCCAGGCTGCTAACAGGGGCTGTGGAGCAGTCTGCCAGCTGAGCCATTTCTAGCGCTGTGGGTTTCTCTGGGTGTGGGGAAGCTGCCCTCCACAACCTTTTCGGCCTATCTTGATGCCTTCTGGAATGCAGGACAGACCTCCCAGCCCTGCAGCCTCACCCACAGGAAGCTCAGATTGGGGGCAGGTGAAGAGGGAGGTGCCACGCTGGACACCCCGCTGTGCCACGGCCCTCTTGTGGATGGCCCCGGGGACATCACTGGGACCCAGTGTTCTGCAGCCACAACCATGTTTGGCCAGAAGCACAGCGTCTCCTTTGGGGGCTTCGGATGGTGGGTGACAGGTGGGAGGGTGGTGGAACGATCGGAGAGAACTTAGAAGTGAAGTCTTGTTGAGTGCATTGGTGGCTGTGGGAACAGAGGAGCTCGAGCTGTGCCTGAGAGCTGGGTCTGCAGATGCGCTGGTAAGTTGAGATGCAGGATCCTGGTGGGGACACCAGAGACCGTAAGCCTTCCCCACTGTCCCTGGGCACCATCTGCTGGAAAATCCCGGAGTCTGCGCCGGCTGCCCGTGGGCAGGTGGGAGCATGAGTGTGTGTGACTGCAGTTGAATGTGTGTGTCTGTGTGTCTGCAGGTTCCCACGTGTGTGTGTG
>NW_022163155.1:0-3470 GCF_008728515.1 Papio anubis | reverse complement strand
GCCCCTCGGTCTCTGCACCCGCCCCTCGGTCTCTGCACCCGCCCCTCAGTCTCTGCACCCTCTGCAGGAATCTCATCCTCAAGCTGGCCATCCTGGGGACACTGTGCTACCACTGGCTGGGCCGCAGGGTGGCTGTCCTGCAGGGTCAGTGCTGGGAGGACTTCGTGGGCCAGGAGCTGTACCGGTTTCTGGTGATGGACTTCGTCCTCATGCTTCTGGACACGCTTTTTGGGGAACTGGTGTGGAGGTGAGGAGGCCCTGGGTGGGCTGGGTGAGGAGCGTTCTCCCCTTAGTGGCCGGTACGCGTGGCTGGGAGGTTCTCAGGCCTGGACCTTTCACATCAGGGCCCTGTGTCTCCACCCTTCAGAGGAAGACTCTGGAAATAGAACCCAACTCATGTTTAGATTGGAAAGGAAAACAGGTTTCAAAGGGACATGTATGGCCAGGCGTGGTGTCTCATGCCTGTAATCCCAGCACTTTGGGAGGGTGAGGTGGGTGGATCACCTGAGGTCAGGAGTTTGAGACCAGCCTGGCCAACATGGCAAAACCCCGTCTCTACTAAAAACACGAAAATTAGCTGGGTGTCGGGGCACACACCAGTAGTCATAGCTACTCGGGAGGCTGAGGCATGAGAATCGCTTGAACCCGGGAAGCGGAGGTTGCAGTGAGCTGAGATTGCGCCTCTGCACTCCAGCCTGGGCGACAGAGCAAGACTGTGTCATTAAAAAAAAAAAAAAAAAAAAAAAAAAAAAGCGACATGTGTATGACACAACCTCAGTCTAGGATACAAAGGAAAAACAGGCAGCAGGGAATGGACAGCGAAGGAAGATTTAAAAAAGGTTCCAGGGATCCCGCTGGAACTTCAGCTGAGTTTTCCTCTTGGTGTTTTCTTCGAGAATATGTGAATTTAACAATAATAACAAGATTAAAAAAATCAGTAGGAGAGCTGGTGTGGTGACTCACACCTGTAATCCCAGCACTTTGGGAGGCTGAGGTGGGAGGATCACTTAAGCCCAGGAGTTGGGACCAGCCTGGGCAACAGAGTGAGACCTCGTCTCTAAAAAAAATAAAAATAAAAATAAATAAAAATTAGCTAGGCATGGTGGTGTGTGCCTGGAGTCCCAGCTACTCACGAGGCTGAGGTGGGAGGATCGCTTGATCCCAGAAGGTCAAGGCTGCAGTGAGCCACAATTGTGCCACTGCACTCCAGCCTGGACAACAGAGCCAGACCCTGTTTCAAAAAAGAAAGAATCATTTGGTGCTGGAGCTGATACTGCTTGTTTAACTCTGGGTGTATCTGAACCTACTTTGGAAGAGGCCGGTGTGACCAAGCCCTGGGTGGGGGCCCCAGGCTGGTGGCTGTCTGTCCTTGGCATTGTCTGTGGAAGGGCCAGGATGTCGCCTGGCTGGGGGGCGGGCGCCTCTGGGTGTGGGGACTCGGGCTGGCCTCCCTGGGCGTGGCTTTCCCGTCTAACTCTCCGGGGTCGTCCTCGGAGGCAGGATTATCTCCGAGAAGAAGCTGAAGAGGCGGAAGCCGGAGTTTGACATCGCCCGGAATGCCCTGGAGCTGATTTACGGGCAGACTCTGGCCTGGTGAGGGTCCTCTGCTTGCCTCCTGCTGTCTGGCCCCTCGGTCAGTGCCCCTTTCCCCCTGGGGTTCCTGCACCTGCCTCCCACTGGGGGCACAGCCGGGCCCAGCCGTGGACCCTGGAGCGATGCAGGCCCTGACCAGGACCTAGTTTTGGCCATTCTCACATGCCCTGCCCGTGGTCTGGAACCAGCCTGGTCTTAGGGAGGGGGAGGGCACCGGAGCAGCCCCTGAACTGCCACCCTTCCCCAGGCTGGGGGTGCTCTTCTCACCCCTCCTCCCCGCCGTGCAGATCATCAAGCTGCTGCTCGTCTTCTACGTCAAGAAGGTGAGGCTGCCAAGGCCTGGGGAGGGCTGGGCTGGCAGGGCGGCCTGGCAGTGGGGGCAGGACTCAGCTGGGCAGAGCCTGGGACACTGGAACCCTCCCCACTGGAGTGGAGTGGGGCTGCCCTGGCCTGTCCCTCAGCCCAAGGGACGGCTGACCCCTCCTGGCATCACTGTCTTTGGCAGGTCGGGAAGCATCGCTGGGTTCAGAGGTCATCACCAGGTGCCTGTGTGCACTTGGCCAGGGGTAGCGCCAGGGCTCTGGGAGACACTAAGCCTTGGGACCGCTGGGTCCCTGGAAAAGTGACCCTGGTCCTCTGTCCGCAACTAGGTCATGCCCAGTGGCTGAGAACTGGGACCTCCCTTCCCATCCTGGCTCCTGTCTTTATTTTATTTTATTTTATATTTTATTTTATTTTATATTTTATTTTATTTTATGTTTGAGACAGAGTCTCACTTTGTTGCCCAGGCTGGAGTGCAGTGGTACGATCTCGGCTTACTGCAAGCTCCATCTCCTGGGTTCATGCCATTCTCCCGCCTCAGCCTCCCAAGTAGCTGGGACTACAGGTGCCCGCCACCACATCCGGCTAATTTTTTTTGTATTTTTAGTAGAGACGGGGTTTCACTGTGTTAGCCAGGATGGTCTCGATCTCCTGACCTCGTGATCCGCCCACCTCAGCCTCCCAAAGTGCTGGGATTACAGGCGTGAGCTAGGATTACACTGCGCCTGGCCATCCTGGCTCCTGTCTTGTCTGGCCTTCTGTTTCCTCATCCATGCAATGGGGACCATGTTCCTGTGGGCACTGAGGGAGGTGGCGTGTACAGTGTTGTGTGCAGAGCCTGGCATGGCAGCAACCTTCAGCGGATGGAGGTGCTGTTGGCATCACCCCTTTGCGTGTGAGTGACCTGCAGGCCTCTGTCTTCCTCTGTAAATGAGTAGGCTGCAGGGAGCGGGGTCCTGTCCTGGGCCCTGCTTGCATGCACAGCTCTGGTCGCCCTTCCCTCTTGAGCTCCCCCAGGCCTTGGAGGGGTGCTGAGGGGTAGCAGGACGGTGGCAGAGCATAGCCTTTCCCTGCAGACCAGCCTTCTGGCCAACTGCCAGGCGCCGCGCCGGCCCTGGCTGGCCTCACACATGAGCACGGTCTTCCTCACGCTGCTCTGCTTCCCCGCCTTCCTGGGCGCTGCCATCTTCCTCTGCTACGCAGTCTGGCAGTGAGTAGGGGCGGGTGGAGGGGACCCTTCTGTGTCATCCTGGGTTGGGTAGTGGTGCCTGGGGGGGCCCGAGACTTAGGGGTGAAGAGGACGGGCTGGGAGGGAGCCGGGTGGGCTGTTGCCCGGGCTAGGGGGTTCCTGGTCGGCCTCTTCCCCAGGGTGAAGCCCTCGAGCACCTGTGGTCCCTTCCGGACCCTGGACAGCATGTACGAGGCCGGCAGGGTGTGGGTGCGCTACCTGGAGGCGGCGGGCCCCAGGGTCTCCTGGCTGCCCTGGGTGCACCGGTACCTGGTGGAGAACACCTTCTTCGTCTTCCTGGTGTCGGCCCTGCTGCTGTGAGTCCCGA
>NW_022163154.1:1409-3475 GCF_008728515.1 Papio anubis | reverse complement strand
ACAGTGTCTTGCTCTGTCACCCAGGCTGGAGTGCAGTGGCACAATCTCAGCAGTTCGTTGCAACCTCTGCCTCCTGGATTCAAGCGATCCTCCCACCTCAGCCTCCTGAGTAGCTGGGACTACAGATGTGTGCCACCAGGCCCGGATCATTTTTTTGTAATTTTTAGTAAAGTTGGGGTTTCACCATGTTGGCCAGGCTTAATTTTGCAATTTTTGTACAGATGGGGTTTCCCCATGTTGCCCAGACTGGTCTCAAACACCTCAGATCAAGTGATCTGCTTGCCTTGACCTCCCAAAGTGCTGGGATTAAAGGCGTGAGCCACGGCACCTGGCCTGGTTATTGGAATTTTTTCCAAGCTCCCCAGATGATACTAATAGGAAACAAAATTTGAGAAACCCTGGTGTATCACAATAGGTGTTGTCTTTCTTTTTAATATGGAGTCTCACTCTGTTGTCCAGGCTGGAGTGCAGTGACATGGTCTCGGTTCACTGCAGCCTCCTCCTCCCAGGCTCAAGTGATTCCCCTGCCTCAGCCTCCAGAGTAGCTGGGATTACAGGCGCCCGCCACCACGCCCGGCTAATTTGTGTATTTTTACTAGAGACAGGGTCTCACCATGTTGGCCAGGCTGGTCTCGAACTCCTGACCTCAGATGATCTGCCTGCCTCGGCCTCCCAAAGTGCTGGGATTATAGGCATGAGCCACCACGCCCAGCCCACAATAGGTATGGTCTTTTCTGAGATATTGCAGAGGTCAAATTAAGTTCGAATGCCAGAGTTGAAATTGAGATGTGATCTGAATAACCTCCATAAGTGGAGCAAAGGGGGTTAGAAGTAGTTTCTGTGTAAAGAGTGCTTACTGTGATGGCACTCTTGACATTTGAGTCTTTGTTTCCTCAAAAGATTCATCCAATCCCTTCCAGCCCCCTTGACACTGATTTTAAAAATCTAAAGAAAATGCCTAGGGCAAGCCTGGAAGGAAACACTCTGCAATGAAAGGGGTCACCTCTCTTAGGTGGTTTTTCTTTTTGCCTTATAGTTTTTGGCATTCCCTGTTTTTCCTCAGCAAATGTGTATAGTTTTGTGCTTTAAAAAAGGTATGTTCAGTTTGGGAGGCTGAGGCGGGCAGATCATGAGGTCAGGAGTTCGAGACTAGCCTGGCCAATATAGTGAAACCCTGTCTCTACTGAAAAAAAAAAAAAGAAAAAAATACAAAAATTAGCCGGGCATGGTGGTGCAGGCCTGTAGTCCCAGCTACTTGGGAGGCTGAGGCAGGGGAATTGCTTCAGCTCTGGAGGCGGAGGTTGTGGTGAGCCGAGATTGCACCACCGCACTCCAGCCTGGACAACAGAGTGAGACTCAGTCTCAAAAAAAAAAAAAAAAATGTTGCTTGGTGCTATGACTTACTCTTGTAATTCCAGCACTTTGGGAGGCAGAGACAAGAGGGTCACTTGAGCCAGGAGTTTCAGACTAGCCTAGGGAACATGATGAAACCCCATCTCTATAAAAAATACAAAAATTAGCTGAGCGTGGTGGTATGCACGTGTAGTCCCAGCTACTTTGGAGGCTGAAACAGCAGAATCACTTGAACCTGGGAGATTGTCAAGGCTGCAGTGAGCTATGGTGGCATCACTGTACTCCAGCCTGGGCAACAGAGTAAGATCTCTAAAACATTACAATAAATTGGGCAAAATATGAGACTAGGTCCAATAGGGTTTGTTACATATCGTGTCTATTTCTGTTCCTGTCTTGCTGAACAGACTTGATGTTCTTCCTTAGCAGTAGAAAGTCACAGTTATGGCCGGGCTGGTGGCTTATGCCCACAATCCCAAGACTTTGGGAGGCCAAGGCAGGAGGATCACTTGAGGTTGAGGCCAGTAGTTTGAGACTTGGGCAACATAGGGAGACCCTGCCTCTACAAAGAAATAAATAAATCAGCAGGGTATGGTGATGTGCACTTGTGATCCCAGCTACTCAGGAGGTTGAGGTGGGAGGATCACTTGAGCCTGAGAAGTCAAAGCTGCAGTGAGCTGTGATCACACCACTGCACTCCAGCCTGGGCAACAGAA
>NW_022163154.1:0-1050 GCF_008728515.1 Papio anubis | reverse complement strand
AAAAAAAAAAAAAAAAAAAAATTAACCAGTCAGTCAGTACTGAAACAGTCGTTTCGGAGGCTGGAGGCCTGCATTAGTGAGATCTGGCCTACCACAACACCCCCAACACACAATAAGAATCTCTGTTCTCCAGACTGGCTTTGAACTCCTGGGCTCAGGCAACCCTTCGGCCTCAGCCTCCTGAGCGGCTGGGATTACATCTGTGTGCGTACCACTGTGCCTGGCACGAGGCCTTGGCGGTTTTTAATGCTCCCCAGATGATTCTAAATGTAAATTTGAGGACAGCGGTGGTGGACTGTTAGGGTATTGGATCCCGGTAAACCACACCGCCTAGTGTTCACGCTCTAGAGTTTCCTGCCAGACTCCGGGTTTGGCTACGTGGCTTGTTTTGGCCACTGAAATAGGCTATGTAGGCTGGGCGTGGTGGCTGATGTCTGTAATCCCAGCACTTTGGGAGGCTGAGGCAGGGGGACTCACTTGAGGTCAGCAGTTCGAGACCAGCCTGGCCAACATGGTAAAACCCTGTCTTTACTAACATACAAAAATTAGCCGGGTGTGGTGGTGGGTGCCTGCAATTCCAGCTACTCAGGAGGCTGAGGCAGGAGAGTCACTTGAACGGGGAGGCGGAGGTTGCAATGAGCTGAGGTCGCACCACTGCACTCCAGCCTGGGCAACACAGCGAGGCTGTCTCAAAACAAATAAATAAAAATAAAAAAAATAATAATAAAGCAATAGGCTATGTGGAGGGAGATCCTGGAGGGTGAGACACCACCCTGGACTTTCTGGCCCCAGGAAAGCCAACGCAACTGAACGAGTGAACTGAACCACACTCCATGCAACAGAATCCTCTAGCCAAGCACAGTCAACCCAGAGTTGTGATAATTAATAAATTTTTGGCCAGGCACGGTGGCTCATGCCTATAATCCCAGCACTTTGGGAGGCTGAGGCGGGTGGATCACGAGATCAAGAGATCGAAATCATCCTGGCCAAAATGGTGAAACCCCATTGCTATTAAAAATACAAAAATTAGGTGGCGTGCACCTATAATAG
>NW_022163153.1:0-3477 GCF_008728515.1 Papio anubis | reverse complement strand
TTAGATATCTTTTGGGCATCTCAAATTTAATGTGGACACCACAGAACCATTGATTACCTCAACACTTTGACCTAAACTGGCTTCTCTTAGGCTTCTCTATCTCAGTAAACAGTATCATCCACTGTACAGCTTCTAGTACTATCTTTATTCATTTGCTCACATCTAGCATCTAACTCATCTGTAAATTTTGCGAACTCTAACATCAAAAGCATATCCCAAATCAGTCCAATAATTCCCATATTTCACTTGAGCTATGGTCGTAACTTCCCAAGTGGCTTCTCTGTTGCAAACCTGTCACTACATTCATTCGCCACACATCAGCTGAAGTAAACTTCAAGAAGGTAAATCAGACTGTGTCCCTACATATGCACAACATATTTAACCCCCTGCAAAGACTTCCCATTACCCATAGAATAAAATTCAAACTCCTTGCCCTGCATAAAAATCATTGTTTGGCTCCTGACACTAAACTGACTTCATCTCTTGCCATTCTCTCTTCTCTGCTTGCCTGTCCCTTTGTTTCTCATTCCCACCTCAGGGCCGTTGCATTAACCATTCCCTCTGAAGTGAAAAGTCATCTCCTGAGAGGTCTTTTCTGACCATTTGGTCTAAGGAAAACTAACTACTCCATCACTTGAGGTCTGTTTATCTGCATCACCTTTATCTTTACATGTTTTTGTTGTCTTTTATTGGTCTTATTCCAATTCTAGAATGCAAGCCTTGTGAGAGCAGGGAAATCATTTGCTCATGCCTTTATGAGTGCATCCTCAGAGCCTAAGAAAATACTGAAGTATAGTGCATACTCAACAAGTATCAATTTAATAAATGAATGAAAGCTGAGTTGTTCAAACAGAAAGTAGAATAGAAGGAAATGCAGGGATGCCAATTTCTTAAATATACAAGTAGAATTTTAAAAGACAGGATATAATAATGACTGAAAATAGAACTTCTTCTTACATTCATTATTTAAAGTAAAAAGTGAACCAATCAAATGCTAAAAATGCTTAATACTAAAAGCATTAAGATGAGGGAAGTTTACCTTCTCCAATGGAGTATGTGAACTGTTTCCTTACCTTCACAGTGACGGAGACAATGGTTCTGGTTTATATTTGATAAATTGGTTAATAGAGATATAAGCATGTTTAGAAATATGGAAGAAATATCCAGAAGAATTAAGAACAGATTTTTTTAAACAAGTGTGGGATGCCTGTGTAAGATCTTAACATTAGGAGAAATTCAGTGAAGGATGTATGAGAACTTTTGGTACTATCTGCAACTTTCCTACAAATTTATTCCAAAATTTAAAACTTATATAAATAAAAAAGCAAGAGTTTGATAAAAACATTAGTATATTGGGCGTAAGACTGGTGATAAGGCAGCTAAATATGCTTATGCTTTTCTTACTATTTGCTTTTTTCTCCTGTGTGCATGTATGTAATTGATAGCGATGATGATGATAAATAAAGGCTTTAGAACAAAACTTTCTTTTTGTAAAAAACAGCTTCATTGAAGTGTAACTTGCATATATTAAAATTCAGTCATTGTTAATCTACAATTTAATAATTTAATGAAATTTAATAGAAATTAAAACCACCCTTTTTGGATGATTTTAATGTCTCATGTTACACTTCCATAATATGTGTGTGTGTGTGCGTGTGTATGTGTGTGTAGTACTTGTTAAGATGTTTGTATAAAGAGCATCATCACTGGGATGAAAGAAAACAAAGAAGGGAAGGAGGCAGAAAGGGAGGGAAGGAAGGAAAAGAGGAAGGAAAGGAGGAAGCAAGAAGGACGGAAGAAGAGCTTTATGAGTAAGACTTGGTCCTGGATACGCTTGATGTTCAAATGGGTCTTATATGGTGAAAACAAAGAGGAGCTGTGGGAATCTTCAGGACTGGATGCAGTGTGATTCATTTCAGCTGGAACAGTATAGCAGCTAGCTACTGCTTTCACTGAGAGAATTTAGTTCCCAAACAAAAGGTAGTAAGAGGCAGGCATATTGTCAGCACCTGTTCTGAAGAGCTGGGATGGGAGCAGAGCTCCAAACCCAGTGTGCACCACTGGTAAGTGGAGCAGATAGACAGGAAAAGCAGAGTGTAATAAGATTAGACAAATGAAGTAAGAATTAGGAAAAAAAAAAAAGTCATGTTATTTAATGGATTCTCACAAGCATTGGTTGTGAGAATCACTCTATTGGTTTTCTATGTTGCTGTAACAAGTTACTACAACCTTAGTGGAAGAAAAAACATACATTTATTATCTTACAGTTCTGTAGGTCAGAAGTCTTACACAGGTCCCACTCGGTTAAAATCAAGGTGTAGGCAAGTCTGCATTAATTTTGAGGTCTCTAGGAAAGAATATCCTCATTTTTTCTAGAGGCTGCCTGCATGCCTATGCTCATGTCCCCTCTGCCTTCAACACCAACTTCGGGTTGAATCCTTCTCATATTGCTATCTCTTTGGTTCTTTTCCATCATCATTATCACCTTTCTCTGAGTAACCAGAGGGAGGCCTTTGCTTTTAAGCACTCATGTGATTAGATTGGACCCACCTAGCTAATCCAGGACACTTGCCCATCTCAAAGTCCATAAGCTTCCTCACATCTGCCAAATCCCTTTTGCCACGTAAGGCAACATACTCATGTGTTCCAGGTGATCAGGGTATGGACATCTTTGGGCAATTATTCAGTGTACTACACCTCTCAAGACGTATCTACAGGTTTCCAGGCTTCCAGCCTCTGGACTTCTAAAACTGAAGTACATATTTTCAGGGATCCTATTTCTGTATGGATCCAGATGGTTTTACGGTTGGGGGCGGGGATACTTGTAGGTGTCCTGCCTCAGTGCCTGTAAATGAATTGCATTGAGTCAGGTGGGTGGGCTGACACAGAACAAGCCTGGTGATTATAATGATCATTTGAAATGTTATTCCTTCCTCTTTTATCATTTTTAAAATATAATATTTAGAAAAATCAGCAGCTACCTGTATATGAGGTGGCTTTTTACATCTAATTCTGAAAGCAACCTAGTAATTATGAAGATGAGAACTGCACAATGAAATTTAATTTCATGAGGATAATAGCAAGGGGAAAAAATTCTTTTTTTTATTTTCAAGGAGGATTGGAAATTAGTCCTTCCCATCTTCCTCTGTGGTTTCTAGGCTATATTCTCTTAATGGATTTTTATCTGTTTTATAAGTAATTTCCTTAATATTTCAATGGTCACAGATAGTCGAGATTGTACGTCTTCTCAGGAAACATATATCTCATCAGCACTGTCACAGTCGAGAGTCCCAGAGCTTGTAGACTGATGTTTTTGGCCCTTCTTGCTATCAGACACATAGCACAGAAATAAATGTGTTTGTCTATTGGAGGCTTTAATGAAATTGAAAATGTAGTAACATTTTTCAATGTCAATAAGCTAATTTTCTCATTTAGATGCTAATGTTGGTTTTTCCTGAGGATTCCGTCCTCTAATTA
>NW_022163152.1:0-3478 GCF_008728515.1 Papio anubis | reverse complement strand
TGTGCTCCCCTGGGTGTGCACTCCCCTGAGTGCGCGCTCCCCTGAGTTTGCGCTCCCCTGAGTGCGTGCTCCCCTGCATGTGCACTACCCTGAGTGTGTGCTTCCCTGAGTGTGCGCTCCCCTGAGTGTGCGCTCTCCTGAGTGTGCACTCCCTTGCATGGGCGCTCCTCTGCGTGTGCGCTCCTCTGAGTGTAAGCTCCTCTGAGTGTGTGTTCGTCTGACTGTGAGCTCCTCTGAGTGTGCGCTCCTCTGAGTGTGTGCTCATCTGAGTGTGCGCTCGTCTGAGTGTGCGCTCATCTGCGTGTGCGCTCCTCTGAATGCATGCTCCCCTGAGTGCACACTCATCTCAGTGTGTGCTCCCCTGGGTGTGCGCTCCCCTGAGTGCGCGCTCCCCTGAGTGTGCACTCCCCTGCGTGTGCACTACCCTGAGTGTGCACTCCCCTGAGTGTGCGCTCCCCTGAGTGTGTGCTCCCGAGTGTGCACTCAGAGGAGACCACACTCAGAGGAGTGCACACTTAGATGAGCACACACTCAGAGGAGCTCACACAGATGAGTGCACACTCAGAGGAGTGTGCAGAGGAGCTCACACTCACACGAACACACAGAGGAGTGCACACTCAGAGGAGCATGCACTCAGAGGAGCTCACACTCAGAGGAGCACACACTCAGAGGAGTGCACACTCGGGAGCACACACTCAGGGTACTGCACACTCAGGGGAGCACACACTCAGAGGACTGCACACTCAGATGAGAGCATACTCAGAGGAACTCACACTCAGAGGAGCACACACTCAGATGAGTGCACACTCAGAGGAGGTCATACAGACGAGTGCACACACAGAGCAGCTCACACTCAGATGAGAGCACACTCAGAGTAGCTCACACTCAGAGTAGCACACACTCAGAGGAGCTCACACTCAGACGAGCGCACACTCAGATGAGCATGCACTCAGAGGAGGTCACACAGACGAGCGCACACACAGAAGAGCTCACACTCAGATGAGAGCACACACAGAGGAGCTCACACAGAGGAGCGCACCCTCAGAGGAGTTCACACTCAGACGAGCGCACACTCAGACGAGCGCACACTCAGACGAGTGAACACTCAGACAAGCTCATATTCAGAGGAGCACACACTCAGACGAGCTCATACTCAGAGGAGCGCACACTCAAACGAGCTCACACTCAGATGAGTGCACACCTAAACGAGCTCACACTCAGATGAGTGCACACCTAAACGAGTGCACACTCAGATGAGTGCACACTCAGAGGAGCGCGCACTCAGACGAGTGCACACTCAGAGGAGCGCACACTCAGATGAGTGCACACTCAGAGGAGGTCACACAGACAAGTGCACACACAGAGGAACTCACATTCAGAGGAGCGCACACCCAGCTCTTCACCTTGTGCTTAAATGCACTGAAGTCAGCCCCAGCCTCTTCCACAGTGGGGCCCTCAGGGCTAGCCTCACCTGTGTGCTGAGGTCTCACCCGGAGCTCCTCCACTGTTCCGAGGGCAGGGCGGGGGCTGCAGAGCAAGCCAGACTAAAGACGGCTGGGGAGAGCAAGCAGACAAAGAAGGGCTGGGGAGCCCTCCGCATCCCCTCCTCCTGTCCCACCTGGGGTTGCAGGGTCTGGTGAGACGGGTCCTGCCCTGTGTGAACACATGGGTAGCCCCCTCGTTCCATCACTGCATTGCCTCAGTGTGTGTGGCTGAGGTGCCCAGAACGTGGGTCCCCAGAAGCCCCAGTCAGGGAGGCTTGCTAGCCCGTGGTGCCTGCTGCTGGGGTGGGAGGCACCATCCTTAGAGGACCTGGGGTCCTGGGAGAGGCTTTGTTAAACCCAGGCTTACAGCTGACAGGAGCCTGCGCAGAGCCTTGGGTGCAGAGCTGACTGCTTCCCTGGCCCCCTGCCCAGGGCAAGAGCCTAAAGAGCGGGCTGGTTAGGGTGAGTCTTCTTGTGAATAACGTCTCCACACAACTGGGGAGCCACAAACAGGAGGCCACACACCTGGCTTTTTTATTACAGTTGTCAGGAATAAGAGAAGGCCCTGGGAGATGGGCCATGGTTTGATGGACCCTGAATCCCCATCTCTCCTTTAAGTGTCTGTCACATTAAAAGCAAAATGCAGCTCCTCCCACACCCTGCAGGCTGATCTGGGATGGGGCTAGCTCCCCCAAGCCTCCAAGCCCATCTCCCACCTTCCTCCCTCCTGTTCTGTCAGGGGGCTTGAGTTTGACCCCCAATGGTGGTCAGATTGGAGGAGACTGGACCCCATTGTGGCCCCACAGAGCTGAGGCCTGACCTGGGGAGCAGTATTCTTGGCAGGCCTGTGGCCAGGAGGGTGAGAGGGGTGCACCAGCACACAGAGAGTGGGGGGTTGGAGGAAGGGACGGACCCGCCTGTCAGGGCTCCAAGAGTCTTCCTGAAGGAGGAGGGGAGGAGCCCTGAGTGGGAGGAGGCAGGTGCCTTGGCCTCCACTCCCGCAGAAGCTGGGTCCTGCCCCTCGAGTTCTCCACCATGATGCAGAGGGGCCAGAGCAGAGCGGCGGAGAGAGGAAGCCCCACTCTGGGTCCAAGCCAGGGGATTGAGTGGGGGCATCAAGACCCCAGGTGGAGATGGGACCTGCCAGCGCTGTGCGAGGTCTGCTGGCACCAGGGGAGGGTCCGCTGGCGCTGGGCAGGGAGACACCAAGCCTGCAAGTGGAACCAGTGGGGGCCAAGTCCCTCTTCTCCCATGGTGCTATGTGGGGGAACAGGCCAGTGGGGGAGGTTGCAGACCCTGGGGTCCTCTGGAATGTTGTGAAGAGCTCTGCCTGGGCCCCTGTGGAGGGTTCAAGGACCTCAGACTGGAGTGTGTAGCAGTCCAAGGCAGATTCCTCAGTGGGGCTGGGGCGAGGACGAGGGGCTCAGACGCAGGGACCACGCACTGGGACCGTCAGGGCACAGCCCACCAAGTCCCTGGCAGGAGCAGCCAGAGGCCCTGAGCTCTGGGAAAGGGGAGGGAGCCGGCGGCCCCAGCGACTTTGGGCTTTGACTGGGCTGCAGGTGCCCGAAGATACTGAGTGGGACCCAAGGGGTCGACTTTGGGCTCAAGTTCCTTTCCTGGGCGTCGTGAGGTCCCTCTTCTGCTGTCAGCGGTTGGGGGTGAATGCTGGTGGACAGGTGTAGAAACGAGGGTGGGTGTGAGTCCCTCTGTGGTCAGACCGTCCGTTCCTCCTCCACCCCCAGGCCAGGACAAGGGGACTCCAGGGCTGGGATCAGAGGGTGGAGGCTGAGGGCTCTGGGACTGTGATGGAGAGGGGAAGAGGGAGCTGGAAATATCCAGGCACCGAATTGGATGGGAGTCAGGCTGGGCAAACGCCTCTGCTCCCAGGGCAACAAGGGCGCCCAGAGACCCTGCGGTGAGCCAGGGCAGGCCAAGCCTGGAGATGCAGGACCCAGAGAGATGCTGGGAGGGGGGTCCGGAGCTGGCATGTG
>NW_022163151.1:0-3483 GCF_008728515.1 Papio anubis | reverse complement strand
TCATTGTTTTAAAGTTCTTAAAACAACACTGTTAAGAATGAAATCATTAAAGACTGGGAGTAAATGTTTTCAAATCACACTCCCGAGAGCACACTTGTCTCTAGAATGTGTAAAGAACACTCTACCCTTAGAATAAAAAAGCAACACGATAAAACCTGTGCATAATATTTGCATAGAAATTTCATCATAGAGGATTTATAGATTGCAAATATGTATATGAAAAGATGCTGTACATCATGAATTATTAGTGAAACGCAATTAAAACCTGCATATCTGTTTGAATATTCACAACAAAATTACTGGCAATATCAAATGTTTACAAAAATATAGAGCTACTGGGAGTCTCATTCTTTTCTAGTGAGAATACAAAACGGTACAACCACTTGGGAAGCCATTTGGGAAACTCACAGAAAGTTAAATTTACACATATCATATGAACTAGCAATTCTACTCCCATCCAAAAGAAATGAAAACTTACGTTAATTCTCAGGAGTCTGGCTCTTGATCTTGATGCTGTACAAAAAAACAATGTGTGATTTATTGGCCTCTACTATAGGAAATTACAAAGGCTTTCCCTAGCAGGGTTCACAGGAGCAAGCTGCCCTTCCCATATCAGATGGTACACTGTTCATGCATCATAGTCTCTGAAGGAAATGATAGTAAAGGACTCAGATCATCCTGGCCAAATATGCTGTTACATTTATCTTTAATTCTAGCCCAGGTGCCTCCACTTGCAGGCCTCCTTCTTGGGAAAACTTGAAGACACTTTTCTCCACTCGGATCCAGTACTCAGCACGTTTACATTCCTAGCCCTGACACTCTGTCCTTCCCATGGGCCCTTGCCTCCATACAACTGCAAGAGATTTTTGTTGGGTGATCCCATGGTAGTAAGGGGACCCCCATGTCTGTGTTACTCTACCTGACACTCAATGCTGTGTCCTTTCATGGTAGAAAATGGAACAGGCAGGAGTCCACACTTTCTCTGATTTTAGCCTTTCCTATACTAATGCAGTAATTGATTTCAGACTTGACTGTTACTTTCCATTTAGGCTGGTTGCTTTCACCAACCACTCCAATATCCAGCAGCTCAACTCTCTCTCCAGCTCAGCAGGGCTCCTGATACCCTCAGAAACATGTATGTGAATCTTTAAGGCAGCTTTATTTATAATCAGCAAAATTGAAACAATATATATGTTCTTCAACTGAGGAATGGATAAACAAACTGTGGTACATACATATATTGACATATTACTCAGCAACAACAACAACAAATGATTCATTCAACAATAATGAATTGGAAAACAGGGTTTGAGAAGATTTATTTTTTACAAAAATAACTGTAAGCAATGTAGTTTGTAGACTTGTAACATGGGTTAAGAATTATGAAACTAATTGTTGTAGAAGATTTAAATAAATATTTAGATATATTGTCATAATAGAAGTCAGTATTTCTATGTTGAAGAAAGAAGTTACAATTAAAGAAAGATAATAATTACAATAAATTCTGTGATTGTAGTCAGAGGTATCATGATGGACTCTTGATTTGTTTCACCTGTTTTAATTTATAATCAGTAAATATGGGAACAAATATAGATGTGTCTTTACGCATGAATTAGTACGCAATCATGTGCTACACAACGATGATACAGTCAGCAATGGACCACATATATGACAGCGGTCCCATACAATTTTAATGGAACAGAAAAATTCCTATCACCTGTTGACATCATAACTGTCATAATGTCATAGCACAACACATTACTTGTTTGTTTGTGGTGTTGCTGGTGTAAACAAACCTATTATGCTGCCAGTCTTATAAAAGTGTAGCACATACGATTATCTATAGTACATAGTATTTTAAAATAATAATAATCGGCTATGTTACTGGTTTATGCATTTACTATATTATAATTTTATTGTTATTTTAGAATATACTCTCTCTATTTATTAAAAAAGTTAATTACAAAGCAGCCTCAGGCAGATCCTTCAGAAGGTATTTCAGAAGAAGGCATTGTTACCCTAAGAGACGACAACTCCTAGGCATGTTTTTGCTCCTGAAAACCTCCCACTGGGACAAGATACGGAGCTGGAAAACCGTGAAACTGATCATTCTGACCCTGTGTACACCCAGGCTAAGGTGTGTGTTTGTATCTGAGTTTTTAACAAAAAAAACTTAAAAAGTAAAAAAAAGATAAAAATTTTTAAAATAGAAAAAAGCTTATAGAATCATGATATAAAGACAATATTTTTGTACATCTATACATTGTGTATGTGTTTTAAGCTAAGTGTTATTACAAGAGAGTCAAAAAGTTTTAAAAAATTAAAAAGTTATATGGTTAAAAAGTTACAGTAAGTTAAGCTTAATTGATTATTGAAGAAAGAAAAAAATTAAAATAAATGTGCTGTGCCCTAAGTGGAGGCATTTATAAAGTCTACAGTAGTGTACAGTAAAGTCCTAGGCCTTCACATTCACTCACCACCCACTCACTGACTCACCCAGGATGACTTCCAATCCTGCAAGCTCCATTCATGGTAAATGCCCTATACAGGTGTACCATATTTATCTTTTATACCGTATTTTCACGATACTTTTTCTGTGTTTAGATACACAAACACCACTGTGTTATAATTACCATACAGTAGCATGCTATACAGGTTTGTAGCCTAGAAGCAATAGGCTATGCCATGTAGCCTAGCTGTGAAGTAGCCTATACCATCTAAGTTTGTGTAAGTATACTCCATGATGTGTGCACAACAGCAAAACCGCCTAATGAAGCATTTCTCAGAGTGTATCTCCTTTGTTAAGCAGTGTATGACTATATATATATACCTCCTGTCTCTAACTACCTTGAAAGGGAAAAAGCAGTGACACCTCAGTGGCAATGGACCCACCTAGCACTCAAGTATTGGGTTTTCAATATCCTTTTCTAATAAATGGAATTACTTCTCCTTGTAAAACTGGTATATTTTAGGAATGAGGTAGATAGAATTCAAGGTAAGTCTGAAGCAACTTTTGGTTTCAGAAAATAAGGAAGGTCTAAAAATTCCAAAAGATGACAGCATATTGAAAGGTCACAGCACTCCACCTAAAAATGCTCCCAGAGTTAAACATCTTGATTGGATTGGATTATAATCCCCAGAATAAAATGAATATTGATGAGTCTATATTAACATAGGCAAGTAAGTAAATAATCAACTAGGAAGAAGTGGCAAGCTCTTCTCACAGAAGAATTTCCATTAATAAATGTAGAAAGAATGAGGAAAATGATAAATCACCATTAGCACACCACCATAATCATTGCTCCACATAAGATTTACCAATGAATGTTAAAGTGAATGGGTAGGCCGGGCGCGGTGGCTCAAGCCTGTAATCCCAGCACTTTGGGAGGCCGAGACGGGCGGATCACGAGGTCAGGAGATCGAGACCATCCTGGCTAACACGGTGAAACCCCGTCTCTACTACAAAATACAAAAAAACTAGCC
>NW_022163150.1:0-3486 GCF_008728515.1 Papio anubis | reverse complement strand
ATCATAGGTGGGAACTGAACAATGAGATCACTTGGACTCGGGAAGGGGAACATCACACACCGGGGCCTATCATGGGGAGGGGGGAGGGGGTAGGGATTGCATTGGGAGTTATACCTGATGTAAATGACGAGTTGATGGGTGCAGCAGACCAACATGGCACAAGTATACATATGTAACAAACCTGCACGTTATGCACATGTACCCTACAACTTAAAGTATAATAATAATAAATAAATTAAAAAAAAAAAAAGAAACATTAATTTATTTAAAAGCATTATAAAAAATAAGGACCCATAGAACTGGCCACTAGATTACTGATATGACAAACTCTGTTCTCCATGTTTTGCTTAAGGTAAATCGTGTTTGAGAAAATAAAAATTTTCACTGAAACTAATTATGTGGCTACAAGAAAGTAAAGCAAATTCTTGAATTATTTCTAGTTGTAGTCCTAAATTTTCTCTCTGTTTACTTGTGGTTTGGATTTGAGCTTTAAAGAGAAAAAAAATGACAAGACAATTTACAAATCTAAACAACAAATATTTTATATGAAATATACTACTAATTAATAGTTGTGTATAATTTCATGATCACATGTAATTATTGAAATTTTTGAATTTTTCTTGACAGTTTATTTCATTTCCCAATAATAATATATTCATCCATATATGTATATACTTATAAAATCATTATTGTCATAGTATTATAATTTTTCTTCATTTCAGACAAAACACTCAGAATCAGGATTTTCTCTTGGTGCCTTATGGTAAGTGAGTGATTTGAGAACAAGGTAAATATTTACCATCCTCCTAAACCCTTTAGGGTTTTTCTCTCATTGCTTTCATATTGGTAAAGATTATTGGCCTTCATCTTGGGCTCAACTTTCTCATTTTAAAAAATAATTAAAAAATAAAAGTTGTATACATTCAAAATGCACAGCAAGATGATTTGGTGCATATACATATGTATTGTGTAATGATCGTCATATTCAAATCAACATATCTGTTACTACTCATTATTATTTATGTAAATGTGTGTTTGCATGAGGCAAGGTACTTAACTATTCTCCTATCAAATGTCAAGTAAGGAGTACATTATCATTATCTATAGCCACCATGCTGCACATTAGCATCCCAGAGCTGATTTGTTTTATAACTATTTTCTTACACCTGATCTAACTACCCAAGTTCATTCAATTCATTAGCTCTCTACATATGTCCACAGGTCTTTTGGATTAAAAGGGATCAAAAATAAATATTTAAGGAAACTTGACAAGAACATAAAATTTTCAGCAAAAGTAATTTTGTTGTTGTTGTTTGTTACCTTTGTCAATCTATTTTTTTTCCTCTTGCTAATTTGTAGTACTTTATTGATGTGAGATTGGCCAGTAAGTACATTTTTTTTTTTAACAATATGTCTCTCTTAATATAGTTAATCAAAAACTTTTGTAAAAAGAACTTTTCAGGGACTCCTGGAGCAAGATGGCCAAATAGGAACAGCTCCAACCTCCAGCTCCCAGCGCGAGTGACAAAGATGGGTGATTTCTGCATTTTCAACTGAGGTACTTGGTTCATTTCACTGGGGAGTGCCGGACAATCGGTGCTGGTCAGGTGGTGCAGCCCGACCAGCAAGAGCCGAAGCAGGGCGAGGCATCGCCTCACCTGGGAAGCACAATGGAGAAAGGAATCCCTTTAGAAACTGAGACACACAAAACCTGGAAAATCAGGTAACTCACACTCTAATACTGCGCTTTACCAAGGGTCTTAGCAAACGGCACACCAGGAGATTATATCCCACACCTGGCCGGGAGGGTCCCACACCCATGGAGCCTCCCTCATGGCTAGCACAGCAGTCTGAGATCTAACAGAAAGGCAGCAGCAAGGCTGGGGGAGGGGCGCCCACAATTGCTGAGACTGAAGTAGGTAAAACAAAGCCTCTGGGAAACTTGAACTGGGTGGAGCCCAACACAGCTCATGGAGGACTGCCTGTCTCTGTAGACTCCACCTCTGGGGACAGGGCATAGCTAAACAAAAAGCAGCAGAAACCTCTGCAGATGCAAATGACCCTGTCTGACAGCTTTGAAGAGAGCAGTGGATCTCCCAGCATGGAGGTTGAGATCTGAGAATGGACAGACTGCCTGCTCAAGTGGGTCCCTGACCCCTGAGTAGCCAAACATGGGGACATTCCCCACTAGGTGCAGACCGACATCTCACACCTCACAAGGTGGGGTACACCCCTGAGACAAAGCTTCCAGGGCAAGAATCAGACAGCAGCACTCGCTGTTCAGCAATATTCTATCTTTTGCAGTCTCCACTGCTGATACCCAGGCAAACAGGGTCTGGAGTGGACCTCAGGCAATCTCCAACAGACCTACAGCTGAGGGTCCTGACTGTTAGAAGGAAAACTAACAAACAGAAAGGACACCCACACCAAAACCCCATCAGTACATCACCAGCATCACAGACCAAAGGCAGATAAAACCACAAAGATGGGGAAAAAGCAGGGCAGAAAAGCTGGAAATTCAAAAAATCAGAGTGCATCTCCCCCTCTAAAGGAATGCAGTTCATCGCCAGCAACAGATCAAAGCTGGATGGAGAATGATTTTGATAAATTGACAGAAGAAGGCTTCGGTCAATCAAACTTCTCAGAGCTAAAGGAGGAACTACGTACCCAGCATAAAGAAACTAAAAATCTTGAAAAAAGAATGGAAGAATGGATAACTAGAAAAATCAATGCACAGAAGGCCATAAACGAACTGACAGAGATAAAAACCATGACATGAGAAATATGTGACAAATGCACAAGCTTCAGTAACTGACTTGATCAACTGGAAGAAAGAGTATCAATGATTGAAGATCAAATGAATGAAATGAAGTGAAAAGAGAACTCTAGAAAAAAAAAAGGAAAAAGAAATGAACAAAGTCTCCAAGAAATATGGGATTATGTGAAAAGACCAAATCTATGTCTGATTGGTGTGCCTGAAAGTGAGGGGGAAAATGGAACCAAGTTGGAAAACACTCTTCAGGATATCATCCAGGAGAACTTCCCCAACCTAGTAAGGCAGGCCAACATTCAAATCCAGGAAATACAGAGAATGCCACAAAGATTCTCCTCGAGAAGAGCAACTCCAAGACACATAATTGTCAGATTCACCAAAGTTGAAATGAAGGAAAAAATGTTAAGGGCAGCCAGAGAGAAAGGTCGGCTTACCCACAAAGGGAAGCCCCTCAGACTAACAGTGGATCTCTCGGCACAAACTCTACAAGCCCAAAGAGAATGGGGGCCAACATTCAACATTCTTAAAGAAAAGAATTTTCAACCCAGAATTTCATATTCAGCCAAACTAAGTTTCATAAGTGAAGGAGAAATAAAATCCTTTACAGACAAGCAAATGCTGAGAGATTTTGTCACCATAAGGCCTGCCCTATGAGAGCTCCTGAAGGAAGCACTAAACATGGAAAGGGACAACCTGTACCGGCAACTGCAAAA
>NW_022163149.1:0-3489 GCF_008728515.1 Papio anubis | reverse complement strand
TTCCAAATGAAACAATCATATTTTCAACATGGGTGACTCCAATAGATCATATTTGAGGGTATTTTATATGTCCTATTTCATACTGTATAGTTTTGATTATTGGAGATGGGGTGGAAGATAGAAGAGCAGTTATACTTAAGGTATTTCCTAAGACTGTGCAATATTTTTAAAGTGAATAAAGAATCAAATTTAAATGCCTAATGAATACAGAACTACTAAGAATTACTAAGGATTTAGTAACAGAACAATTTTCTTGCCCCCTTGGCTCTTGATGGTTGAGAGTCTTACAGGCAAGGGACAGACTGAAAATTTAATGCTTATGTAAGCAGCATATGTTTTAACATCACATAAAATAGTAAAATAGTGGTCATTCTTTCATTCAACAAATATTAATTGAATACCTCTTATGTTCCAGGCACTAGATATATACCATGACCAAAAGAATCAAAACCACTATCCAACTGGCATTTACACTCTCATAAGGGAGAGACAGACGATAAAAAAATAAGTAAAATATATAGCATATCAGAGAGTAATAAGTGCTATGCAAAAAGGGCAAAGAGGGCAGGAAATGTGGAAGAAAGAAAAGAGCTGCCATTGTTAAACAGGATGATCAGGGAGGCTACACTGAGAAGGCAACATTTAAGCAAATGCTTGAAGTAGATGAGGGAATGAGCCATGTAGACAGTGAGAGAAGAGCATTCCAAAGAGAGGGAAGCAAATTATCTTTAAGATCTGGAGGCAGGATTGTATCCAAGTAGCAGCAAGGAGGTTGGTTTGACTGGAGTAAAGAATTTAAGGTGAGGAACAGCGGCTCACGCCTGCAATCCCAGCACTTTGGGAGGCCGAGGAGGCTGGATCATGAGGTCAGGAATTCGAGACCAGCCTGGCCAATATGGTGCAACCTCGTCCCTACTAAAGATACAAAAATTAGCTGGGTGTGGTGGCATGAGCCTGTAATCCCAGCTACTCAGGAGGCTGAGGCAGAATGGTGTGAACCCAGGAGGTAGAGTTTGCAGTGAGCCGAGATAGCACCACCACACTCCAGCCTGTACAACAGAGCGGGACTCCATCTCAAAAAAAAAAAAGAAAAAATTTAAGGGGAAGAGTATTAGAGATGAAGTCAGGGAGTGAACAGCGTTCCAAATTCTGTGGGACCTTGTAAACTATAGTAATAACTTTTTTAAAAATTATAAATTGACAAATTAGAGTTATGTATATGTATGGGGAACAAAGTGATATTATGATTTATGAATATAATGCAGAAAAATTGAATCAGCTATCATATCCATAACCTCAAATATTTTCTGTAGTAAGAATATTTGAAATCTACGGCCGGGCACAGTGGTTCATGCCTGTAATCCCAGCACTTTGGGAGGTCAAGGCAGGCAGATTACCTGAGGCCAGAAGTTCAAGACTAGCCTGGCCAACATGGTGCAACCCCCTCCCTACTAAAAACACAAAAATTAGTTGGGCATGGTGGTACGCACCCGTAATCCCAGCTACACAGGAAGCTGAGGCACAAGGATCACTTGAACTTGGGAGGCAGAGGTTGCAGTGAGCCAAGATTGTGCCACTGAACTCCAGCCTGGGTGACAGAGTAAAACTGTGTCTCAAAAAAAAAAAAAAGAATATTTCAAATTTATTATCTTAGCAATTTAAAAATGTATAACACATTATCATTTACTATGTTTACCACCCTGGGCAATATATTGCCAAAAAAAAAACGACAATTCCTGCTACCAGAGGTTTTGCACCGTTTGCGCATCGTTGCCTCACCATTACCCACACCCCACTTCCCACAGCCTTTGGTAACCACCATTCTACTGTCCTGCTTCCTTGAGTTTTAAATTTGGGGATTCCACAAATAAGTGAGAACATGTGGTATATTTGTCTTTCTAGGCTTGCCCTATTTCACTTAGCGTAATGTCCTCCAGTTCCATCCATGTTGTCACAAATGACAAAATTCCCCTCTTTTTAAGGCTGAATCATATTCCATTGGGTACATACACCGTATCTTCTTTATCCATTTATCTATTGATGGACATTTAGGTCGATTCCGTAACTCAGCCATTGTGAATAAGGCTGCAAGGGACATAGGAGAGCAGACATCTCTTTGACATATTGCTTTCAAATCTTTTAGGTAAATACCCAAACTGGGATTGCTGGATCATATAGTAATTCTATTTTAGTTTTCTGAGGAAGCTCCAGACAGTTTTTCATAATGACAGTACTAATTGACATTCTCACCAGCTGTGTGCAAGGGCTCTCTTTTCTTCACATTCTCGTCAACACCTGTTATCTTTTGTCTTTTATTATAACAGCCATTCTGATAGCTGTGAGGTGAAATCTCATTGTGGTTTCACTTTGCATTTTCCTAGTTATTAGTGATGTTGAGCAATTTTCATATACCTGTTGGCCATTTGTATTTTTTTTGTTTTTTTTTGTTTTTTTTTTTTTTGAGAAATGTCTATTCAGGGCCACTGCCCATTTTTTAATCTGATTATTTGTTTTCTTTCTATAGAGTTGAGTTCCTTATGGATTTGGATATTAACCCCTATCAGATGTATGGCCTCAAATACTTTCTCCCAGTCTGTAGTTATCTCTTCATTCTATCAATTGAGCTAAGATCATGCCACTGCACTCCAGCCTGGGGGATAGAGTGAGACTCTTTCTCAAAAAAAAAAAAAAAATTAGCCAGGTGTGGTGGCCCAAGCCTGTAATCCCAGCTACTCAGGGGGCTAAGGCATGAGAATCCCTTGAACCCAGGAGGGGGAGGTTGCAGTGACCATGCAGTGCAGGGAGATCATGCCACTGCACTCCAGCCTGGGCCACATAGCAAGACTCTGTCTCAAAAATAATTAATAATAAGCAGGTGGGAGTCAAGACCTATGAGGTCTGGTTCCAGATCAATCATCAGTTGGAATTACATTTCTTTTCTCAGTACCAAAAATTTGCTGGCCTGTAAGTAGGATAAACTAATTAATGTTTCATTCTCTGCCTACTGCCTCGAAAGGCCCAAACTATCTAATTTATGCCAAATAAAATTTGTTATCATGTCCCCTGTACTATAAAGATGTATTCAAGTTATTTCTAACTGGAATAAATATATTTTTTCAGACCCACAGCATGCAGTTGGACATGCTGCAAAAATACACGACTCAAGGAATCCCCAGTCTATGCACATGACTGGGCAGATGTAGGCTGTAATCTTGATTGCTTTCATAAAACCTAAGTTCCAAAAGGGGAGGAATTTTATTTCTTATATTCACCATTATACCCCCAGAACTCAACACACTGCTAGCAATATAATAAATGGTGAATAAACACGTGTTAAATTTTTGAATAAACAAACAAATATACGAAATGCTATGATTTAAATTTAGCATCCAACCTTTTTTTAACATTGCAAGCCCAGTAATTATATTTTCCAAGAATGACACAGCATGTAGCCTGGCAAATACAAGCAGTTATGGAAAGTATATTTGA
>NW_022163148.1:0-111317 GCF_008728515.1 Papio anubis | reverse complement strand
CCATAGCAGTTCTCATCATCTGAATTCCTGTGGATTTTAGATTTTACTGATTTGTTTGTTTTCTACTACAATGTGAACTCCATGAGGGTAAACATGTTGTCTGTTTTGTCTACAGATGGCCACTCGTGACAGAAAAAAAAGTGACTGTCTTGGGAGGCCCTCAATGTATTTTCGTTGAATATTGAATAAATGGATGACTCAGATGTAGGGGGTGATCTAAAGAGAAGAGTCAAGAATGACTTCAATGTTTTCTACTTGGGCCATTGGGATTGCCACTTTCCACATCAGGGAAGTCTAAGGGAGGAGCAGGTTTGCTGAATGTGTGATGACCGGCTATCTCCGGGGTCGTCAAGAAAAAGAACTGAGGCAGAGTGCACTGATGGGGCAATCCATTCTCTCGGACTCTGGGAACTCTAACAGTTTCCTTAGTCAGATTTATATTTGCCACAAATATTCTCTGAAAGTTGGAAAAGGAAGAGGTTACTAGGTCTTCTTTCAGTTCAATACTGGGCTTGTGTCTTTGATTGATTCCCATCAATTCAGTTACTTCACAAGTCAGAAGAGGCAGAGATTAACTCTTAGTTGCAACTGGCTGCTGTCTGGTGATGGAAAGGATAATCCTGAAGGTTATGGTTCATGGTCCTATAGGACATTAACCATATTTGTATCCAACACAGCAATCTTACTAACATTCTTTTGTCAAATTGCCTAGAAACACCCATGCTTCTCAAATGCACTTTGAACTGATTTTGATATCTTATAGATTCTTTCATTAATAAGTTGTATAAAATCTTTGACATGTATTCATTTTATATTTGCATGAGTTATGATTCTAGCTTTTTGAAAATTATATTTTAATATTACTTTTACAGAACTAAAATGCTGCCACTCAAAATGATACCTGAGCACTTACTCATTGATTAGTCCAACCTTGTGACAACATGAAATTCTCTGTTGCCAGCGCACTAATGCAGCTGGCAACTGGCTAAACTTCAGGCAGCAGAGAATGTTTAGTGCTTGCTGCTTTTTGAAAAATTTAAAATAAAGAGCTTCATAATATGCCACCCCAAAATATGTTGTTTTGGCATATTCATTTGAGCTGACGGCACTGGAGAAACAGCTGATGCAGGAAAAGCTCTCTGATTCTCCCTTTCTACCTGAAAGCAGGTCATACAATTTTCCATGAGAAACGTGCCCTCTGTGTACAAGGAAGAGAACATTCTTATCACCACAGAAAGGGAATTGACACTGAAATAGACCTATGCAAACAGTCTTACTAAAATAACCTTTAACTTCCACGGGTTCCCCCTTTATATTTCCTAGTCACTGTCCCACAATTTACTGCCATTACAGGAAAAGCCCCTTTGTCTTGTCACACCCCCATAATTTATAATTCTTTGTGTAAAAAGGTATACAGTCGTTCCTTGGTATGTACAGGGTATTGGTTCTAGTTGCCACCCCCTGCATATGCAAAAATCTGAGGATGTTCAAGTCTCTTTTATAAAACGGCATAGTATTTGCATACAAGCTATGCACGTCTTCCTGTATACTTTTTTTTTATTTTTTTGAGAGAGGGTCTTGCTGTCACTCAGGCTGGAATGCAGTGGTGTGATCTTGGCTCACTGCAACTTCTGTCTCCTGGGTTCCAGCGGTTCTTGTGCCTCAGCCTGTAACTGGGATTGCAGGCATGCACTACCACACCTAGCTAATTTTTCTATTTTTAGTAGATGTGGGGTTTCACCAGTTGGACAGGCTAGTCTTGAACTCCTGGCCTTAAGCAATCCGCCTGCCTTGGCCTCCCAAAGCGCTGGGATTATAGGCATGAGTCACTGCACCTGGCCCTCCTGTATACTTCAAATCATCTCTAGATCACTTATACCTAATATAATGTAAATGCTGTGTAAGTTGTTGTTATACTGAATTGGTGTTTTATAAATTTGTATATTTGTGGTTTTTCCTTCTTTTTTTTTTTTGAGATGGAGTTTCACTTTTGTTGCCCAGGCTGGAGTGCAATGGCGCGATCTCGGCTCACCGCAACCTCCACCTCACAGGTTCAAGCGATTCTCCTGCCTCAGCCTCCAGAGTAGCTGGAATTACAGGCGTGTGCCACCACACCCTGCTAATTTTGTATTTTTAGTACAGATGGGGTTTCTCCATGTTGGTCAGGCTGGTCTCGAACTCCTTACCTCAGGTGATCCGCCTGCCTTGGCCTCCCAAAGTGCTGGGATTACAGGCGTGAGCCACTGCGCCCGGCCTATTTTTTATTCATTTCTAAATATTTTTCATCTGAGGTTTGCTTAATCTATGGATGTGGAACCTGCAGATATGGAGGGCCGATTGCCTCTTTGGGTCTTTTCATTTTTTATCTTGGGGCAGAGTCTCTCTCTGTCACCCAGGCTGGAATGCAGTGGCACTGTTAACGGTGGAAGGTATGCTGACAATTCTGAAGGCATTTCTATTTTTATTCCGCCAATAATTTCAAAGCTAGCTTATTAAGTTACACTTTAAGTCACGTGAACTTGAAAATTGCTTAGACTTACTTACTTAATTTATGAGCACACTTTTACTTACAAGCCAATTTGGTAGACACAACATAAAACAGTAAGTGTACATACAAATAAACACATCTAGACATGTATACACACACATCAACAAAGATCCAATACTTTGGAACCTCAGCCATGAGATAGCAATACAAGCTTGTGGTTTTTTTTTTTTTTTTTTTTTGAGACGGAGTCTCGCTCTGTCGCCCAGGCTGGAGTGCAGTGGCCGGATCTCAGCTCACTGCAAGCTCTGCCTCCCGGGTTTACGCCATTCTCCTGCCTCAGCCTCCCGAGTAGCTGGGACTACAGGCGCCCGCCACCTCGCCCGGCTAGTTTTTTGTATTTTTTTAGTAGAGACAGGGTTTCACCGGGTTATCCAGGATGGTCTCGATCTCCTGACCTCGTGATCCGCCCGTCTCGGCCTCCCAAAGTGCTGGGATTACAGGCTTGAGCCACCGCGCCCGGCCCAAGCTTGTGGTTTTACTTCAACCTAATAGAAAATACAAGGAAGGCTCTGAACCAAAATTTCAGGTAAAGCAGTCTCCATGGCAGTTTGATATTGAAAGGCTAAGCCTCCCAGCCTCCCTAGACTTCCAGGAGCACTGGGGCCAAACAGTACCAAAGGAGGGCGTCACATGTTAACCAGGCCCCCTGCTTAGAACAGCAGCACAAAAGCCTGGATACATGCAATGCCATCACACTTTCCTATTAGACAGTGAATTTCAGATTCTAAACAATTTTGGGGCCAAGCAGCATTGCAACTGTGAGATAATTTTTTTTTTTTGAGACGGAGTTTGGCTCTTTCGCCCAGGCTGGAGTACAGCGGCATGATCTCAGCTCACTGCAACCTCTGCCTCCCAGGTTGGAGCGATTCTCTTGCCTCAGTCTCCTGAGTAGCTGGGACTACAGGCATGCGCCCCTACGCCTGGCTGATTTTTTTGTATTTTTAGTAGAGATGGGGTTTCACCATGTTGGTCAGTCTGATCTCAAACACCTGACATCAAACGATCCGCCTGCCTTGGCCTCCCAAAGTGCTGGGATTACAGGCATGAGCCACCGTGCTCGGTCTCCAAGAGAAAATTCTAAGGAGGGTTTAATACTAGACCTTAGAACCTCTGCCAAGAGCGTCCTCTTTGGAGAGTTTGAGGTCCGCAGAACCCACAGAGCATCCTCCTGTAGGGTCCCATCTTAGAGTTCCAGACGTTTCTGGCCTTAGGTGGGTGCATCAAATGCAGGTTTCCCCTCCAAAGCATACTATGAGATTTATAAGAATAGCCAAGAACTGTAATGAGAACTGGATGCCGGGTGAGCCTTTTGTTCCTTAGCCAGTAGAGTACGACATGGGAAGAATTTAGCACAGGAAAAGAAGGTTTACGTTGCCTGAAATATGTGCAAGTTTGCTCTGAACTGCGCAGCAGGTAGAGATCATGGGCCATGCGTGGAAAATATTAAAAAAAAAAAGTCTTCCCCCTTTGGGGCGGGGCAATTCTTCCCATTCCCTCCTCGGCCTTCAGGCAGTACCAGGCAGTGACCCCAGCCAATTGCCCTCAATTTCAAGGAGCTACTAAGAAACAGCCACTGTAAGACTGAAAAAGAAAGAGAAGAAAAAAACATAAATAAATAAAGACCCAGATTCCGTAAGTGATCTGGGCAATGGTGGTTAGGCTTCTCCACTAGGAAACCCCTTAGTTTCACTGGCCACGGCCAGAAACCTGCAGTTGCTTCCAGGTTTAGGCACTGCCCACCAAGGGTCCCAAGTTGGAAAGTCCCAAATCTGCTCCATGGATGGAGCAGGAAGGAAAGGGAGAAAAATGAATCCCAAACTTTGGGCTTACCTCTCCCTCCTGGCTGGTTTGCCAAAACATGTCAATGGTGGAGGATATCCAAGTTCTTCGCGTCTTGAACAAAGAATTGGACAAAATGCACAAACAAACCAAGGAAGGAATGAAGGGTTTTATTGAAAATGAAAGTACACTCCACAGTGTGGGAAAGGGCCTGAGCAGAGGGAGTCAGGCACTGTTACAGAGTTTTTGTGAGTTTAAATACCCTCTACTTGGGGTATGCCCTATGTAAATGAAGAGGATAAAGTAAATGAAGAGGACAAAGTCATTTATGGCATATGCCCTGTGGAGAGGATATTTCCTGTTATAGCTTAAGTGTGAATTAGCCTTATGCCCCCTGCCTCCAGACGCTATTTTCCTGCCTCTGCGCAATCTCAGCTCACTGCAACCTCCATTGCCCAGGTTCAGGTGATTCTCCTGCCTCAGCCTCCTGACTAACCTGGATCAGAGGCGTGAACAACCACGCCCAGCTAATTTTTGTATTTTTAGTAGAGACAGGGTTTCACCATGTTGCCCAGGCTGGTCTCGAACTCCTGACCTCAGGTGATCCACCCGCCTCGGCTTCCCAATGTGCTGGGATTACAGACATGACCCACTGCGCCCAGCCTTAATCTATATTATCGTGATTCTGGTTCATTGCAACCTCTGCTGCCTCTCGGGTTCTCTGCCTCCCGAGTAGCTGGGATTAGCTAATTTGTCAGTTTAATTTTTAAACCAGCTGCAGAACCTAAGAGAGTAGAAGGAAGTTTTCCTTTCCTGTACTAGGTGTATGTTAATTTTCTGTTGTCACTGGTAGTGATTTGAGACACAACAATAAGCCACAAATTTAGTGGTTTAAAACAATACAAATGTATTATCTTACAGTTCTGTAGGTCAGAAGTCTGACATGTGGCGGCGGCTAATTCCTCCCAAATCCCAACACTTTGGGAGGTGGAGGCAGGCGGATCACCTGAGGTTAGGATTTTGAAACCAGTCTGATCAACATGGAGAAACCCAGTTTCTACTAAAAATACAAAATAAGCTGGGCCTGGTGGCGCATACCTGTAATGCCAGCTACTCGGGAGACTGAGGCAGGAGAATCGCTTGAACCCAGGAGGCGGAGGTTGCGGTGAGCTGAGATCGTGCCATTGCACTCCAGCCTGGACAACAAGAGGGAAACTCTGTCTCAAAAAAAAAAAAAAAAAGAAAAAGAAAAAAAGAAAAAGAAAAAAGGCCAGGCGCGGTGGCTCAGGCCTGTAATCATAGCACTTTGGGAGACTGAGGCAGGTGGATTGTCTGAGCTCTGGAGGCTGAGGCAGGAGAATCTCTTGAACCCGGGAAGTGGAGGTTGCGGTGAGCCGAGATCGTGCCACTGCACTCCAGCCTGGGCTACAGAGTGAGACTCTGTTTAAAAAAAAAACCAAAAAACACCTCTACTGAAAATACAAAACTAGGCTGGGTGGGGCATGGTGGCAGGCGCCTGTAATCCCAGCTACTTGGGAAAGTGAGGCATGAGAATTGCTTGAATCTGGGAGGTCAAGGCTGCAGTGAGCTGAGGTCACACCACGGCACTCCAGCCTGGGTGACAGAGTGAGACTCAAAAAGAGTCTCAAAAAGAACATAGTAAAAATTAAAATAAATAAATAAGAAAAAAAAGAACGAAGTCTGACATGCCTCTCACTGGGTGAAAATCAAGGTGTCAGCAGGGCTGTCTGTGTTCTTTTCTGGAAGCTCTGGGGAGGATCCATTTCCTTGCTTTTTCTGGCTTCTGAAGGCTTCCCACATTACGTGGCTTGTGGCCCCCTTCCAGTGTCAAAGACAGAAATGACAGGTTAAATACTTCTCATATCATATCACTCAACCTGTCTTTCCTGCCTCCCTTGTCCACTTTTAAGGACACTTGTGATTACACTGGGTTTGCCAAGGTAATCCATGATAATCTCCTTATTTTAAGGGCAACTGATTAACAACCTTAATTCCAATTGCAACTTTAATTTTTTTTGCCATGGAGCATAACATATTCAGAGATTTCACAGATGGGGACATCCTTGGTGGGGGGGCATTGTTCTGCTTACCACAGTTTATCAGTAGATGAGAGAGAAAACAGAGAATTTAGGGAAATCATATATACATCTCTATTTTCTGCTGAGACATCTCCACAGTGTCTTTACAGACTGATAACTAGAGCTATTTCTCTAGTTAACAAAGGCAGACTGGGCCTTCCATTTCAGGTATTTACCATGGCAAATGCCAAGCTTCTTTGTGCAAACATTTATGTGTGTGCTAAGCATTTTAAATAGACCTTTTGCATCGCTCTATTTTCACACTGTGAAGGATGTAATGTAGTTATGAGCTTTGAAGATGGACAGACCTAATTTAAATTCCGACTCCATTACTTATTACCCCTATGAACCTTGAGCAATTTACCTAATCTTCCAGAGCTTTAATTTCCTCATCTGTAAATTAAGGATTAAAAACAGCTAGCAGAAAAGGTTATTGAGTGAGTTGAATACAATAATGCATGTGAGGCCATGAGCAGACGCTCTAACTATATTTTGAATTGTTTTTCCCTTGAGATGTTTTCCCAGGTACCTGGCTCTCTGGGCCTAGGACACATAGTCCCAGAGGGTATAAATCTAGTACTTGGTTCCAACATGGTTTTGCTCCCTAAATACTCAAATAGTAGACAAGAAGATATACCTGAAGCCTGAAGGAGGCAAATGTAGTTTACAAGGAAGGGAATACTCTTTGTCATATAAAATAACAGTAAGTTCACTAAACTAATTAATGCATAAACTCAACTAAAATTGTGAGTTAATAAGGTTGTGATGTAAACTGAATAAAACATAAAGAGTGGTTTGTTCTATTTGGTGATCACAAAAATATATTAGTAAGGAAAATTAATAATAGCTTGTGCTATGTGTCAGGTCCCAATGTGAAGTGCTTTACAAACATCTCATTTATTTCCACCAACTACCAGGTGTTATCCCTGTTTTACTGAAAGCAAACCAAAGTTAAGGAAAGGTGCATAACTTGCCATCATTATAACTGTCTAAACTGATGAAGAGTATGTTATCGTCAAGTCTTACGCTCTTAAGGATGTGGGGGTACATCTATATCTTCTGCGGGCAATGATGATGGAATATTGGGCTGAACCAATTAGTATGTTAATTTTAAACTTCTCCTTGAAGAAAGGATCTATGGTAGGTATTAGTAGCGAGAGATGAGAGGTATCCTTATATCTTTTAATTTCATATTCTTTTCCTATGAGAGAAGGGCAAGAATCTAGGACATTAATTCAGTTAACTAATATTTATTGGACATTTTCTATTTTCCAGGGATTACGACATATCCCTCTTCTACATTTATCATTTAGACTTCAATTTTCTTCACTGAAAATTGAGGGGCTTAGTTTTAAAGTTCTTTTTTTTTTCCCCTTTAAATATCTAAAAGCCTATAAATCCACTCAATCTTCATTTTCTCCCAACTAGACCTAAAGTGGCATGCAGAATTACAGTGAGATACAGGTGGGCAGTATATGGTAGTTCACAGCCACAATTGGTGGTGGGGAGAGTAAAGGTTATGATTTCCTTTTTTCTCTACTTCTTCCTATCCATATTTGCATAAAAACATGGTCACACATTCTTACTTGATTACTTGTAGAAAGACACATTCCAATGATACTAACACCTTTAGGGTAAAGGACATCTCTTCCTTCACAATTTATTGCAGAATGCTGAGTTTACAGGAGAAGCTTGAGGAATGCTTAAGCAATGTTCAGTTGATATGAAAAGTTTTATTAGCTTACCTTCTAGTCTATTTGCTTTAGTTGCTGCCAAACATCGATAGCCTTTCAAATCAGGATCCTTCCTTAGAGAAGTTTGCAGGAGGGCTTCAATTTCCATACACCAGATTAAATGCTTTTCCTTCTCACCTGTTTAGGCTAATGGCCTTCAGTGTTATGCAGAGTAAAGAAATTCTGTAGCCTCCATTCAGAGAACCACTCTGTTTGAAAAAGAAAAGGCTAATTCCAGCAGAGTCATTAAATGAAAATGAGACACTTCAGAAAAATTCAAAAAAAAAGTTGAGTATTCTTGAGGAAACACAAATTGTTTTGCTGTTTAGACCGAGATAAGCTCTTCAAAGCCTGTTCTCAAGCTGATTTAGTCTATGAAAATGATTTCTTATGTATGGAGGTTTTCCTATAACTTTACTTTGCTGTTGATAAATTTCTTTTTTATACTAAATATTTTTTGGTGGAAACTGTTTAGACCTATAACCTTAGAATACTGGCCTGACTTGGAGAAAAATGAACTTGAAAAGAATCCTGTGATATATGGAGCACACACCTTTACATATAAAAATTAAACTACTGGCTCATAATCAATATAGCTTGCCTCATGATAGATTATTCTCTGGCTAAATTTATAACAGGCACTCAACAAAAGTATTCATCGTTTATCCCCTAACATTATCTAGTAGCTGTAGAAGCTAGTGATCAAGTAAGTACGAAAAGAATCTTTAGAGGTGGAATGTAACTATATGCAGTAGCAGTAATTCTGCTCCATTTGTAAGGAGGGTGAAATGAGATATGGTCATGTATCCTCTTGGTACACAAGTTCCACAGGCTATTGAAAAACTAGTGTATACCCTCTTATATCTGCATTCCTTATTCTTGGAAGAGCTTATAAATCTTCTTTAGACACTTAACAGTTATAATTCTCCCAGGGAAACTAAGGAAGCACATGAGTCATGTTTCTTGACTTTGATGTTGTATAATCTGAAAATTATCTATAGATGCTTTTTTTTTTTCATTGGTACTAGAAAATTCCGCTTAGGCTCAATCAGTATCCATTTCTAAACTTCTGCAAGAAAAGCTTTAACCCCTTTGACATGCCAAAAATCCAGGTGTGAATTAAACAACGAATGCTTTACTTCGTTTTCACCACTGGTTCTCCAGTCAGAATCTTTTCAATTCATCCTCAGCCAATGCCTGTCATCCACGGCCTGGCAACACACCCTTTCACCTCCTCATACCCCGTGTCTTCACTTTCCCAGTCCTTTGGCTGCCCTCCGGTTTCTTCCCTCACATACCTGTCTGACTAGTTCCCAGAAGCCTGCAGAGATTGTTCTCCGATTTTAATTTGGCTGCCACAAATAAAGAGCTTGGAGTCCAAATACTCCTCTCTCAAAGAAAAATCTAAATGGATATAATTTATAAGCAAAATAATACTTCTGTTTTTTTCTCTATAAACAAACCATGCATGGGCTTTTAAAGGAGAGAAAGAAGAGTGGATTGACAGAGAAAATAACTGTCTAGGATAGAGGTTAGGAAGACTGAGAGAGCAAGAGAAAAAGCATCAGTCCCAGTTGTTAATCCACGAGGCATCCCCCAGACCCTTCTGTAAAGGTTAATGAAGGCAGTAAGGCAGTTATCTTTGTTTTGTGCACTGATGCAATCCAAGCTTCCATGATTTAGCACATAGTAGGCGCTCTACAAATATTTATTGAATGCTGAACGATGAGCGAATAATTAAAAACCGGTAAGTTGGTACCATAAATACAATGACAAAGGCTCCCCGATCAAATGTTTAGTGTTCCCAGAAACAGCCCTATTGTTCTACATCTCTATACTCTGGCCTTTTCCCGTTTTTGTCATTCGAACTCATATACATATTTAAAACGAAGCACACACAAATCTCTGAAATGACAAACTTAAGTGCTATCCAAAGGAAGTTATATTAGGTTGCTGCTTTGAAAATGAAGTCAACTCCTAATGGCTTAGCTGTTTCTGCAGCATTCGTTCCCGCCTTCTTGGAGTTGAGGTGAGGGATTAAACAATCAACCTTCTCCCTCCTTTCTCTCATTCTCAAAGTTTTTCTGGCCTTTTCTCTCCTTTCCTTTGCCTCATTTCCTTTCCCAGTCTATCGTTTCTCTAGGGGTCGTAGCTTTGCTGTTTCTCCTTCTCTGCCTCTTGGTCCCTTTGATCCTTTCTTTCTATCCCTTATTCCCAGCAGCTCCAGAAAATACCTTCTTTCTCCCCTTCTCACGTCACTTCCCTCCCTTCTCCCATCTCCCTCTCCTCTCCGAGAAGTGCGTTCCCCACTAGAGGCCAGCACTTTGTTAGTGTTCTCCCTCCAACCGGCGAGCAGAACTCGGAGAGAAAGAAGGGGGTAAAAAAAGAGGAGAAAGAGAGCGAGAGAGGAAAAAACCCCGGGGCCTGGAGCGCAGAGGCCCGGGAGCTGCGTCGCCATGGCAACGGGCGCCGGCAGGAAACGAGGGACTCGCGGGCGGGAGGGGGCGGAGGGCGCCGAGGGGAGGCGGAGGGACGGGGGAGGGGTCCGGCTGCCCCGGAAGCACCTCCCCGCAGCCCCCTCCTCCAGCCCGGCCCGCAGCCCCCGGCCTGCGGCCCCCACCTCCTCGGCCGGGCAGGAAGTGACAGGCCCGGAGCGAGCCCCGGAGGCCTGGCTGAGCCGCTGCCGGGCCCGCACCCGGAGCGGCGGGAGGGGCGGGGAGCCGCGGCCGCGCCGGGCGCCTCCCACCCCGCCCTCGGCGCCCCCGCCCCTCCAGGAAGGGGAGGAGGCGAGGGGAGCCCGCCGCGGAGGCCGAGCGAGCCCCCAGCCCAGCCTGGCGACTGGGGACCCCGGCACATGAGGTGGACGCCCCCGGGGAAGACTTGGGTGCAGAGCCAGGCGAGAAGGTAACCGGGCGACCGAGGGCCGGGGAGGGGCAGGACCTTTGGGGGCTTGGCTGCGCGGGGATGTTTCCTCAGCCACCTCCATCTGTGTAACGCCCCAGGTACCTCCCCCAGTTGCTTTCCCTGCCTACCTCTGGCGCTGAGCTCTGCGGTCCTTCGGCTCTGCCTGTCCGAGTCTTCTGGCTATTCATTCTGCTGCGCTTCATGCTGTCTGTCCGTCACCCTAGCTGCCTCTGACTGCTCATTTTCTTATTCATTTTTCCTTCTCTGACTTTGGTCCTTCCAGCCGAGCATGCTGTCTAGTTATCTCCCTGCTTTCGTGGTCCGCTGGGTTCTTCAACCTCCAGTTCGTTGACTTCTGCCTGTCTCCCTGCTATCTGTATGCACATGTCTCTGCTCACTTGGGTCAGTTCGCTCTGGGCGCACCACTGGATCCACCCCCTTCCCCCGGTGTATTTGATTTCTCTTTGAAACATCATTTTCATCAAGGTTCTATATAGAACCAGGACCCCTGGGCGTCTACTCTCCCTGTTCTCTTGATTATTACCATGTCTTTGGCACAGTCTTCCCTGAACCACCCCCTTCTCCCGTCCCCCTTCCTATGTCCCATCCTTTCTACATGATAAGAGTTTCGTGCTTAGGGATACTGACTTTCTCCAACTCTCGACCCAATACTAAGTCCACTTCAATGTCCCTTTCTAGCTCCCTTCGGTAGGTCTGTGCGCCTACCCAACCCCATGTATACCCCACATGCTACCTTTTAGGATGACCGTGGCTTAGCTACTTTGGGGACATCTGTGGATCAGCTTCTCACTCTCTTCCAGTTTAATTTTGAAAATTTTAATTCCTGGTGCTGCCGAAACTGCTTGTCTCCATTTTTTGTATTTAATCTTGTAGTCATAGTGTTGATCACAAATGAATACATTTATGTGCCTGGGATCCAGGAATCCTGGTTTTGGTGGCAATTTCCCTCGATTTTATTGAGACTTTTAAGTTGGTCCCTTTACATTTTTATTTCTAGTTCACAATCAAAATAAAATTGTTAATAAGAATTCGGTTTTGGGGAGACGAGGGGTGATACAGTTTGTGAGTATTTTCACATGTGAACGTAGGAATTATAGTCTCTATACCTAGCAAAGGGGTCTCAAGTCTCTGAGTCCAGTGAACTAAATCCAGTAATCTATAAAACTGTGCCGTGCTGCCTCTAATCCTTACCCACTTTTTTTCTTCACATGCTGATAATGAGGATTCATGGGTCTGTATCTGTTTAGTGCTTTGATATTTTGGCAAAAGATGTGGGGAGAAGGTAGACTAGTTGAAGCTGATGTGATTTTTCCTATGTACTTTTTGGGTTATATACATGTTTGCAGTGACATTTGCTAGTCCTAAATGAAACTAAAGATTTGGGGGTGGGATAATGGTGTGATCGGATGGTACTGGGAATGAGATAATAAGAAATATCCTCAGCTTTATTGCCAAGGCCAAGCAGTTTGATTTTATTTACTTTGCTTGTTTGTTTGTTTTGGATGCAATCGCTATGACCAATCCATTCACCCTAATAAAACTGTTGACAACACTTAGCAGAAATTCTGGTTTGATGTTTATATTCCTAAGCCAAATAATATTTTGGTGACCTGATATTGGCCCAGTGCCTCAGAAGTAGAGAAAATAGTGTGAAGCTTAACAAAAGAGAAAAACAAAAAGAATGAGTAAAAACCTTATTGTCATTTAGTGCTGCTTTGGAAGAATATTTCTTCTTCTCATCTCCTGTCTCTTTGCTTGGTTCTTAGCAATGTTTTCATGTGTCTTTTTGCAAATTTAAGTGTAGTCCCCAGTGGGTAAATTCTGACGTTAGTAGACTACAAAGTTGCATCTTACTTTCTTGAAGATTTTCATTGTGTGTATTTCTATGTTGCATACCCCGGAGTCATGTCTTAAAATGATATATTACATTCAGTATGAAGCCGTCTTTGCAGTGAGGAAACAGGTATAAGGAGGAAAAGCGACATGCCTGAGGTGTTATTAGTAGCCGGAGCTGGAACCAGGCAGCTATTTGGGCTATGTGGGCTGTAGGTGAGCTCTTCTGCCTCCTAGTATTATGACCTTTCATGACCCACTAAATGTGTCTGTATGTTAAGGTCCTCCCCCATAGAATGAGGATAACGAGTACTCACTATCATAGTGAATGACACTGCCTTAATCAGAGTTTGGTTTGAAGAAGCATGTGTTAGTCTAAAGACTTGATACTTACTAGGGCAACTTCTTTAATCTCAGAAAACCTTATTTCTTAAATTGTAAAATAAGGATAACAGTGTTAACAGCACTACTATGAGAGAGAGAGTATAGGTGAAGTGCCTAGCCCAGTGAAAGGAGGCAACCAGTGGCTCTCCAGTATATGGTGACTCATTTGGATGATAATGCGATGCAGATGGAGACAAAAATGAGACAGCCAAAAGTTTTAAGTGGGTAGATTTTAAACTGTTAAAAAATGCTATGGGAATGTAAGGTAGCTTTGGTATTGTAAGGTGCCATCTCACATTCTGGCCGTTTTACTTAGTGACATCCATGAGGGAATATGTAAAGGCTGTTTCTTTTGAGACTGCATAGCTTCAAAAGATGGTAATATTGGGAAGACATGGTTGCAAGAGTGTACTGAAGATTTGGGAGTTTTAAGATGAGAAATCATGGCTTATGGAAGAGGAGGAAGATTCTCAGATACTTAGGGATTTCTTGTGTTCTTGAATAATAACATGAGATAACAGCTTGGGATCAAGATATAAGTTTTAACCTTTTACTGCTTCCATCTAGGTCTTGAGTCAGAGCACCAGCCTTGGGGACCCTGGACCGCTATCATGGAGACTGAGAGCGAGCAGAACTCCAACTCCACCAATGGGAGTTCCAGCTCAGGGGGCAGCTCTCGGCCCCAGATAGCTCAAATGTCACTGTATGAGCGACAAGCAGTGCAGGTGAGGCTCAGCTCTGAGGGGCCGTGGTCTGTGAGTCTTGGCTTGTGGTAGGCAGTGATGCTGGAAAATAATTGTGCTCAGTTCTTTTTCAACAAATTGGGGAGAGTTGGGTTAAATGATGACTAAGCTGTCTTCCAGCCCTGAGAATCTTAGGAGTTTACAAGGTTTGGGCAAGCAAACAGTGAAATCCGGTCTTTCAAATAAGGATTTAAAAAACAACATTCAGTCCATCTAGCTAGATTCTAACTAACCCTTTCTCATCCTGGATTGCCAGGTTTTTAATCTTTGGCCATTCTTGTAAATCCCCTTGAGTAATAGAAGTATCATGGAACTCTTTAGAGATTTATTTTTAAACAAACAGCAAATTCCATGTTTGTATTAATTCTGTTAGGGAATGAGGTCTTTTAGTAAATATTTTGGTTACTAGAATAACTATGCATATGATAAAAATAGTTCCAATTACTGAAGAATAAGAATTCAGTAAAGTCCAGTTAGCACTAAAACCAAACTACTGTTCATTTTATAAATCTGTATTAGCATACTGTAAATATGTAAAAATGCCAATTGGTTGAATTCGTTGAAAATTTTACCTGATGGAATCTTTTAGAAGCCACTATTTATTTTTTCATTATTTCCAACCCATTAGGACTCTATAACCTTTACTCTCTATCTAAAATATACTTTTACATTTTCTCCTTTTCTTTCTTTTTTTTTTCTTGAGACAAAGTCTAGCTCTGCTGCCCAAGTTGGAGTGCAGTGGTGCGATCAGGGCTCACTGCAGCCTCAGACTCCCAGTTCTCTCATCTTATCCTCCTGACTAGCTGGGACTATAGGCACATGCCACCATGCCCAGCTTTTTTTCTTGTTTTCTTTACATTAATCGGCATCTTGTTTATTTTCACCCTGTCTAGTCTTTGCTATGGCATGTATTTCCAGCTCCCAATTGGAGAAATAAGTTTGTGTAAATTGCACTGCTTTGCTTTTCTTACATTCTATGGAGAATAAACCATAGAATTACAGTCATGCGTCACTTAATGACAGGAATATGTTCTGAGAAATGTATTGTTAGGCAATTTTGTAATTGTGTGACTGTCATAGAGTGCACGTACACAAACCCAGACTATATAGCCTACTATACACCTAGGTTATATAGTATAGCCTATTGCTAGGTTATATAGTATAGCTCTTGTATATGTGGTCTGCCATTGACCAAATAGTGGTTATGTGGTGCATGACTGTGATTGTTTCTTCCAGTTTTTAAAGGACCATATAGACTTACTGAGGCAGAGGCAGAAGGATTTTTTTTTTTTTTTTTGAGGTCGAGTTTTGCTCTTGTTGCCCAGGCCAGAGTGCAATGGCGCGATCTCAGCTCATTACAACCTCCGCCTCCCAGGTTCAAGCGATTCTTCTGCCTCAGCCTCCCTAGTAGTTGGGATTACAGTCGCCCGCCACCATGCTCAGCTAATTTTTTGTATTTTTAGTAGAGGCGGAGTTTTCACCATGTTGGCCAGGCTGGTCTTGAAACTCTTGACCTCAGGTGATCTGCCCTCCTAGGCCTCCCAAAGTGCTGGGATTACAGGCATGAGCCACTGCGCCTGGCTCAGAAGGATCTCTTGAGGCCAGGAGTTCAAGACCAGCCTGGGTAACATAGCAACACCCCATCTCTAAAAATAAAAAAAATTAGCTAGACATGGCGGTGCATACCTGTAGTCCTAGCTACTTGGGAGGCTGAGGCAGTCAGGAGGATTGTTTGAACTAGGAGTTTGAGGTTACAGTAGACTATGATCACGCCACTGCGCTCCATCCTGGGTGATAGAGCAAGTTGACCTTGCTCTAAAAAAAATGAAGGAAAAGGCTGGGCGTGGTGGCTCATGCCTATAATCTCAGCACTTTGGGAGGCTGAGGCAGGCGGATCACCTGAGGTCAGGAGTTCGAGACCAGCTTGACCCCACATGGAAAAACTCTGTCTCTACTAAAAATCCAAAATAAGCTGGGCACGGTGGCGCATGCCTGTAATCCCAGCTACTTGGGAGGCTGAGGCAGGAGAATCACTTGAACCTGGGAGGCGGAGGTTGCGGTGGTTGCGGTAGATTGCGCCGTTGCACTCCAGCCCTGGGCAACCAGCGAAACTCTGTCTCAAAAAAAAAAAAAAGGAAAATAGCTGTTGAAGATTTAGCCCAAACTCCCATCTCCTCTGGTTTCTGTCCTTCCCATGGCCACACAAATATAGTGATTTACATAGAATAGGAGCTAGGAGTCCATTCTAAATATTTTATCCTCTCTGTCTTTTCCTAGGCTCTGCAGGCACTGCAGCGGCAGCCCAATGCAGCTCAGTATTTCCACCAGTTCATGCTCCAGCAGCAACTCAGTAATGCCCAGCTGCATAGCCTGGCTGCTGTCCAGCAGGTGAGAGGTCAGCAGCCAGCTGGCCCGAGAGGGAGGGGACAGGCACTACAGGTGGGTAGGGGAGATTTTTTGGGCATATTGCATCCTATACTAAGCCAGGCTGCAGGCACCTCTTCTGCCTCCTGTCTCCTGTGGGAGGATGGATGCATCTTAGCTTCTGGGGTTGCAGTAAGAACTATAAAATCACTTTTTAGGTGTAGAGTGGCTATGTTCTAGACCTGTGCTGTCTATAATCTAGACCTACACCGTCTAATATCATAGTCACTAGCCACATATCGCTATTGAGTGCTTGAAATGTGGCTAGTCTAAATGGAGACGTCCTATAAGATTTTAGAGTTAGACTACTTAGTACAAAAAAGGTAAAATATCAGTAATTAAAAAATATTAATTGCGTGTGAAGTGATATTTATATTGGGCTAAATAAAATAAATTATGAAAGTTAACTTCCTGTTTCACTTTTTAAAAATTTGCATAGTAGAAAATTATATATGTGGTTCACATTGTATTTATATGTGATACCTCTGGACTAGACTTGCATTGACTCATGATATGACCTGACCAAAAGATCTTTTTCCGGCTGGCCACGGTGGCTCACGCCTGTAATCCCAGCACTCTGGGAGGCTGAGGCAGGTGGATCACTTGCAGTCAAGAGTTCAAGACCAGCCTGGTCAATATGGTAAAACCCCCTCTACTAAAAATACAAAAATTAGCTGGGCGTGGTGGTGTGCGCCTGTAATCCTAGCTACTCTGGAGGCTGAGGCAGGAGAATCACTTGAACCTGGCAGGCGGAGGTTGCAGTGAGCCGAGATCATGCCACTGCACTCCAGCCTGGGTGAAAGAGGCGAGACTCCTCCTTAAAAAAAAAAAAAAAAAAAAAACCAAAAAAACCACATCTTTTTCCACCTAAAAGAGAGTGGGAACTGGAGGGCAAGTTGCCTCTCTGCCCCAGGAGGGTTATGTGGGACTAACTGGTTAGCATATGTGGTAATGTGAGGATTATCAGGCTAGTGAATATACTTTTCTTTACCCTAAAGTGGAATCTCCCTGTTTATAAAGTCAAATCTCTATGTTTTGTGCTTGTGATTTATTACTAGAAGACTGAGAGCTTTTTCCTTCACTGTCTTTGCTACTTCTTGTTTCCCTTCCCCTTTAACAGGCCACAATTGCTGCCAGTCGGCAGGCCAGCTCCCCAAACACCAGCACTACACAGCAGCAGACTACCACCACCCAGGCCTCGGTGAGTACTGCCTCTCCCACTGAGAGGCGTCTCTACCTGGGTCTTTGTCCCTGGGTTAAATTACTTTGTGCCGCTGATCTGAGAGTGTGTATTGAGCTGTCAGTGGATAGTTACTGCTCTTAAGTAGAGAATAGTAGTACAGGGGAAAGTAACCAACATTAATCTATATTGGAGTCTCTAAAGAGGAAGTCTAAGGAAGAAAGAAAAGAAAATTCTGGGGAAGAAGAGGAAATAACAAAAGAAAGGGACTAATCCCTGAACTCTTCAATGAGAAGTAAAATCTGTTCTGTTTCAATCTTTTGTCTTCTCAACTGTTAACACTAGTGGTTAGAGACTGTTGGTTTTTTTTCACTTCGGTAATACCCTAAAGTAACCAGGATGACAGTTTTGGATAGGAAGACATTATTCATTTCCCCCGGCTCCATGAAAGTGAAATACTCTGTTCTTCACTGTGTAACTCTGATTTTGTCAGTCATGTACATTTCCTTTTACTTCTCCCAAATCCTTAGTCCTGGTTCCTTTCTATACCACACAGATCAATCTGGCCACCACATCGGCCGCCCAGCTCATCAGCCGATCCCAGAGTGTGAGCTCTCCCAGTGCTACCACCTTGACCCAATCTGTGCTACTGGGGAACACCACCTCCCCACCCCTCAACCAGTCGCAGGCCCAGATGTATCTACGGGTAAGCCACAGATGCAGCCACCATTGCCCCAGGGGCATGATTGTCTGGCCCTGGCAAATAGTTGAGTGAAAGCTGGTTTTATTTTTTTTGTTTGTTTGTTTGTTTTGAGACAGAATCTCACTGTGTCACCTAGGCTGGAGTGCAGTGGCACAATCTCGGCTCACTGCAGCCTCTGCCTCCCGAGTTCCAGTGATTCTCCTGCCTCAGCCTCCCAGGTAGCTGGGATTACAGGCACGCGCCACTACACCTGGTTAATTTTTGTATTTTTAGTAGAGATGGGGTTTCGCCATGTTGGCCAGGCTGGTCTGGAACTCCTGACCTCAGGAGATCCGCCTGCCTCGGCCTCCCAAAGTGGTAGGATTACAGGCGTGAGCCAGTGCTCCCGGCCAAAAGCCATTTTTTAAAACCATGGTTACCCTGATGTCTTGAGAGAAGCTGGGACCTACTTCCCATACTTTACTTAACCTAGAAGTGATGCTCTCTGTTCACAGGTAGCCTGTAGATTAAATTAAGATATTATGCTAGAAAATACTGGCTTAACATTTGACTAAATTAGTGTTAGATATAGTCGACCTTTAAACCTTTGGCACAAGTATACAAATTCTGTGTTATCGCCCAGCCTACTGAGCGATATATATAAGTACTTGTTCTAAAATCCTAATTTTCTCTATTTCTTCGACGTCTGACTCTTTGACATCAATCTGTAGTTTTCTGTGCATTCTAGGTTTTCTTCTGGATGGTTCATCACATGTGGAGAGTATGAGGCTCCTGGGTTGGTGTGGAACAGGCAGGGCTCAGCTGTTTAATATCTTCTGTTTATTTTGTCTTGTGGTCCTTCCTTTCCATCTCTTCTGTCTCTTCTTTCCCTCTTGTCCTCTTTGCTCTTCGTCTTCCTCTCCTTGCCAGCCACAGCTGGGAAACCTATTGCAGGTAAACCGAACTCTGGGTCGGAATGTGCCTCTAGCTTCCCAACTCATCCTGATGCCTAATGGGGCAGTGGCTGCAGTCCAGCAGGAGGTGCCATCTGCTCAGTCTCCTGGAGTTCATGCAGATGCAGATCAGGTTAGTGGTGATGACTTTACCTGTGGGTGGGCACTGGGTAGGATGAAGGGAATGACCATGGACCTGGGTCCATCCTTCTGCTTTATTGCACTTTTCAGAATTCTTACTTTTTGTGTTTTGTTTTTCCTTCCCTTAATCACCATAGAAGTTGAATCCCGTATAACCTTTGAGTTAATTTGAGTTAGAAAGACAAGGAGATTTGCCTGAAAATAGTCTTGTGGATTTGGGAAATCTTATTTTCAAGATAGGGTAAATTTCCTTACCATCCTTCAAGTCTCCTGTGAGTCTGTTTTATTCGGAGAGTCTTAATTCTCTCATAGTACTGTCAGAAGAGAAGAGATTGTTGAGAGAATTCTTCTGTTACTTAGATCTAAAGCTGACCCGGCTGAGGAATGACCTTACTGGAGGAATGTTTGGTTGCTTCTGTTTATAAGTTACTCTAGTTCTCAACTTTCACTCTCTTCCTGTTCACTGTTTTTCCCAGTAAAGGTCTTCCTCACCGTTACTTCCTGTGACTTATTCCCAAAATATATGTATTTTTGAGCCTGAAATTTTAGCTTCTTATGGATGGGACACAACCTAGGATCTTAGGATAATTACTCCATCCTTTTAGTTTATCAGTAAGCTGGTAAATGTTGAGTTCTTCCTGTGTGTACTTTTGGCCCTCCCTGTTTGTGGGTCCCATACCTGCAGGTTCTGCATCTTTGGCTTCCACGTCTGCAGATACAACCAACTGCAGATTGAAGATATTTGGGGAAAAAACCAATTAAAAATAGCAATACAAGAATAAAAAAATACAAAAATACAGCATAGTGTAACTATTTACATAGTACTTACATTGTATTAGATATTATAAGTAATCAAGAGGTGATTTAAAGTATACAGGAAGATTTGCTATGTGCATAGATGATATGCAAACACTGCTCTGTTTTATAAAAGGGAATTGAATGTCTGCAGATTTTGATGTCCATGAGCCTGGAACTAATCCCCTGTGGATACCAAGGAACAATTGTATTAGAAATTTTGCAGGTTTGAAAAAGAAATGTGAGTCAGGTCTTCAAAGAGCTTAGAGAATGAAAGTGCCCTAACTAGGCTGGGCGTGGTAGCTCACTCTTGTAATCTCAGCACTTTGGGAGGCTGAGGAGGGTGGATCACCTGAGTTCAGGAGTTCAAGACCAGCCTAACCAATATTGTGAAACCCCGTCTCTACTGAAAATACAAAAATTAGCCGGGCTTAGTGGTGGTGTGCCTGTAGTTCCAGCTACTTGGGAGGTTGACACAGGAGAATTGCTTGAACCCAGGAGGCAGAGGTTGCAGTGAGCCAAGATCGCGCCACTGCACTCCAGCCTGGGCGACAGAATGAGACTCCATCTCAAAAAGAAAAAAAAAAAGTGCTAAACTAAATGGTGCTAACTTTGAGTGAAACATGAGTTTGGAAAAGAATTGGTTACATGACTTTGCAATGCCTTATTGGGATACTTGAGCAGAGTCTTGAAGGGTGAGTGGATTTGATTTGGAGTGAGAAGAAAACTGGAGAGAGAACAGCAAGCGTAAGAGCATAGTCATGTATTTAAATATGAGTATGTGTGGTGGGCGTTGGAATGAGGGAATAAATAAAATAGAATCAACAGGCCTGATGATAGAAGAGGTCATTGCTAGGGTGGAGCATAAAAGCCAAGTAAAGGAGGTTGTAGTTAACTTCATAGGTCACAGGGATCATTGCAGAATAACAGGATGAGGAAAGTATTTAGGAAGAACTGTAGCGAGAATAACTGTTCTAATACTGTTCTAATAGTTCCTGGAGAAGAGAAGTTAGGGAACCTGCTAAGAAACTCTTGGGGTCCTCTAGCTGTAAGGCAAGCCTTTGTTTTAGACTTGGTGATAGCAGTGGGAGCCAAGAATGAGGTTGGTTCCATTTCCATATCCAGTTCTTTGATTTATCCACTCATTCCTTCATCAGATATTTGAGTGTCAATATGTGGAGGAACAGAGGGCAGTAGTTAAAAATACGCATCCGATGGGTCAGATTCCAGCTCCACTACTTACTGTGTGACCCTGTGCAAATGATCTGACATCTTTCTGTTACCGTTTTTTTCGTCTGTAAAATAGATATTGTAATATACCTACCTCAGGATGTGTTGTGAGGACTAAATGAGTTGCTGTGTTTAACTGCTTGAAGAGTGCCTGGACGTAGTGAGTGTCCAGGAAGAACTGCTATTATTAATGTATCAAACATTCCTTAACCTTGGGTGCCCAAGAAAGTCATAATCACTTCTTTTGTGGAGCTCATAGACCATTGAAACACCAGACATTAAACTAATAGTCACCTGAATGGGGAAATAATTGAGAAAGTACCAAATGTTCTGAGAATTTAGAAAGGGACTTAATTTAGCTTTGGCATGGGGTGTAGAAGTCAGGGAGGTGACATTTAACTTGGGGTGTGCAGAAGTTAGCCAGATAAGGATGTGAAAGGAGAGTGTTGGAGGCAGGAGAAGAGTGTGTCCAAAGGCCCTGAGGAGGGCAGGAACTTGATTTGTTTGAGGATTTGAAAGTCTTATATTCTTGGAGTTTGGCAAAGTGGGGCTAGATGGGTAGGAGGAACCTTATCTTGCAGGGCCTTGGGGGCTGTGTTTAGGATTTTGGGCTTTTTATAAAAAGCAATTGGAAGCTATAGAAGGATTTTAAATAAGGAAGTGTCATGGAGAGATTTGAACGTATTTTTGTTTTGTTTTTTAAATACCATGTTGATTTCCTCTTTGGAGACGAAACAGATATGGTATGAGTGTGACTGTCAGGAGAATAACTGTTCTAATGGTTTAAGGGAAAGATGATGTTTATATTGGGGGTAGCAGTGGAGATGGACAGAAACGCATAGATTTGAGGATAACTTGGAAGAATCATTGAAGAGGGTAAACTAATTTAATAGATGGGGGAATTAAGGGAGATGCCAGATATGAGATCTGATATAGCAGTGGGGTGGCCGGTGGTGCTGTTTATGAGACGACGAATGTAGAAGTGTATTTAGAGTGAAGTTCAGTTTTGGACATACAGGCTTAGAAGTGCTTGTGAGCCATCCATGAGGAGATACTGAGACTGCAGTTTTATTATGTGGTTCTTGAGCTCAGAGAAGAGGTCTGGGTTGGAGATAAACATTTGAGAGTAGTAGACATATAGATGATAATTGAAGTCCCCCATCTACTAAATTAGTTCACCCTCCTCAGTGTTTAAAATTGCCTGGGGAGGCCGGGCGCAGTGGCTCACACCTATAATCCCAGCACTTTGGGAGGCTGAGGCGGGTGAATCACCTGAGATCAGGAGTTTGAGACCAACTTGGGCAACATAGTCAAACTCAGTCTCTACTAAACATACAAAAAAATTAGCTGGGCATGGTGGCGTGTGCCCATAGCCCCAGTTACTGGGAGGCTGAGGCAGGAGAATCACTTGAATTTGGAAGTTGGAGGTTGCAGTGAGCCAAGACCGTGCCACTGCACCCAGCCTGGTTAACAGAGGAAGCTCCATCTTAAAAAAAAGGCCCGGCACTGTGGCTCATGCCTGTAATCCCAGCACTTTGGGAGGCCGAGGCGGGTGGATCACCCGAGGTCAGGAGTTTGAGACCATCCAACCTGATCAACATGGTGAAACCCTGTCTCTACTAAAAATACAAACATTAGCTGGGTGTGGTGGTGCACCCCTGTAATCCCAGCTACTTGGGAGGCTGAGGCAGGAGAATCACTTGAACCTGGGAGGTGGAGGTTGCAGTAAGCTGAGATCATGCCATTGTACTCCAGCCTGGGCAACAAGGGCGAAACTCCATCTTTAAAAAAAAATGTTTGGGGAGATAGTACAGATTGAGGAGAAGAACGTTTAATATGGGGCCCTGAGGTAGGATGAAGCCCCACTTTGGAAAAGCAGTTCAAGATGGATAGAGGGTAATGGGCTGGCAGAGGGAATGGGAAAGAGCAGCAGATAGGAAAATCTGGACTGTAGTGTCATGAAGGCAAGGGAACAAAATGTTATAAGATGTGCGTGTGTGCATCTGTGCGTGCATGGGCAGGGGGGTTTTATTAATAGAGAGGGAGAGTGGTTTCAGTTGAGTTTGGGGGTTGGTGAATCCAAAGTAGTATGATGAGTTTGAGGGGTGTGAATGGCTGGTGGGAATGAATACGGTGACTGTAAATAGCTATTAAGAGTTTATCAGCACCAGGAAAGGAAGGTGGAACCGGGGAGGGGAATGTGCATTTCATACATGGTGATGAGGGAGCCAGTGGAGAAGGAGAAGTGGAAGAGGAGGCAGTGGATCTTATATGCTCCTTGAGATGGCAGGAGGAGATGGGATGTAGAGCGCAGAGAAGGATTGATTGCCTTTTGATAGGAAGGAGAGAAGGGAGAGAAGGGGGAAGTGATGAAGTAATGCTCATATCATTTTTGTTTTCTTTGAAGAGGTGAGGAGGAGGAGGAGAAACAGAAGGTAGCCTGAGGTATAGGGAGAGAGTGGGAAAGTTTGAGACAGCCATTATGGAAATGAAGCTGATTGGAAAAACTATATATTAATGATTACCAGATAATATTATATACTAAAGCACCCAATCCTGATGATTCTTGTTAATATCTCTCAAAAGCCATCACCTCTTCTCTACTGCTTATCCTCCTGCCTGAATTCAGGTTTTAATTATTTGAACCTGTTCTGTACTAGTTTTCTTTCTTTTTTTTTTTGGAGACAGAGTCTCTCTGCTGCTCAGGCTGGAGTGCTGTGGTGTGATCTCGGCTCACTGCAACTTCTGCCTCCTGAGTTCAAGCGATTCTTGTACCTCAGCCTCCTGAGTAGCTGGATTACAGGCTTGTGCCACTATGCCCGGCTAATGTTTTGTATTTTTAGTTAGAATATGGGGTTTCTCCATGTTGCTCCTGCTGGTCTCGAACTCCGGAGCTCGGGCAGTCTGCCCACCTTGGTCTCCCAGGGTGCTGGAATTACAGGTGTGAGCCACTGCACCGGCATATTGTACTAGTTTTCTAAATGGTCTTCTTGACTTCAGTCTTACCTACTTGTAATTCTTTTCTGCATTACTATCAGGAAACTTTTATTAACTTCTTTTTTTAAAATAAGAAAATATATGTTGTTACTACTAATTTTTTAATTGTACTTCTGGTACACAGAATTTGCTAATATTATAAGCCTTGGGTCATGCCACTCTCTCACTGTTGGTCTCGTCATAACCTTTTAAAATTTATTTACTCAGTAACTTTTAATAATGTAATAAGCAGTGTGCAGTTCTATCTATTGCCTTCCCTTACCCATAGTAAGGAGCCTTCTGATTTCTAAGTCCATTCTTCCCTGGGGTCCTTTTTTATATAGTTTTATTGCATCTCTGTATTTCTAAAATGCCCTTTTTATTATAGAAAATTTTAAACATACACAAAAATAGAAAAAGTGTGAATTCCTATGTACTTACCATCCAGCTTCAACAATTATCAACACATGGCCAATGCATTCAGGCCCTTCTCTGCCTGTGGAGTATTTTGAAGCAAACCCCGGACACCATATATATTTTTTAATTGTATTGAAATGTATAAGGTACTCATGCTGTATGTACACTTTTGGAGAGTGCTTTCTTAGTAACATTGTCATGATCCATTTGTTTTGTTGGAGTCATTATAGTTTATTAATTGTAGTTTCTACATACTGTTCCATTGTATGAATATACTATAGTTTATTCATCTTCTCTTCTGTAGATGGCCCTTTGGGTTGATTCCAGGTTGTGGTTGCTATGAATAATGCCACCATGAACATTCCTATACATGCCTCCTGTGGTACATGGCAAGAGTTTCTCTTGTGGAATTTCTGGGTTAGAGAGTGTGTGAATGTTCAACTTTAGGATATGATAACAAATATTTTCTAAAATAGGAAGTGTATTGATTTATACTTCAATCAGAAATGTATAAATGTATAAATGAATGTTTATTTTGATTAATAACCTTTATTGGCTTCCTATAATCCGTTAAGCGGGCATCATTCTTTCCCTTTATCCATATTTTAGAGTACTGACTATGTGCCAGAACTATGAAGGTGCTAGGAATATAACAATGAATAAGACAGATAAACTTGCTGTTCCCAAACTAAAGTTCAGATTCCTTATTTCAACACACCAGGCCCTTAATGGCCAAGCACCTTCCTACCTCCTTATCCACAGCCTGCCTTCCTAGCTTCGTTTCTTTCCATTCCTTGTAATTTACCCCAAACATAATATTTATAATTTCTAAAAATACAGTCTTTTTAGAAATTATACATATTTTCTATAATATTTAAAAATAATGTCTTTGTTTTTTTACCCCCCACAGACAGGGTCTCACTCTGTTACCCAGGCTGGAGTGCAGTAGCATGAGCTCAGATCACTGCAATCTCTGCCTCCCAGGCTCAAGTGATCCTTTCACCTTGGCCTCCTGAGTAGCCAGGACTACAAGTGTTTGCCACCATACCTGGCTAATTTTCTGCATTTTTTGTAGAGGCAGTGTTGCCCAGGCTGTTCTCAAACTCCTGAACTCAAGCAATCTGTCCATCTTGGCCTCCCAAAGTGTTGGGATTACAGGCGTGAGTCACAGCGCCTGGTCTAAATAATAATCCTTTTTTGGCTCTGGCCTTGCAAATGCTATTACCAATATCTTTAAACCCCCACCTTCACCATTGCCTACTGAGTGTCAGATCAGCATCACGTGTTTTAGGAAGCCCTTTCTTGATCTCCCTAGTCTTAGTTGCTCTTCCTTCTTTGTACTCCTATGGTACTGGGTGTATATCTATACATCTTATATCGTAAGTGGTAATTTTCTTGTCTTCTGTAGTAGAAAGTCATCATTAAGAGCAGAGACTGTGTCTTTCCTCTGCATTTCCAGTATCCAATGTAGTACCTGAGGCATAGTAGGTTTTTGGGAGGTGCTGAATGATTGAATGGCAAGGTTTTGGGAGGTGCTGAATGATTGAATGGCGAGGAAAGGGGTAACTGAAGAGAGATTTTGAAGGAATAAATGACCACACTTGATGACACACTTGCTAGTGAGTGAAGGTGGCTGAAAAATTAGATATGGTTCCAGAGTTCCTCCCTAGGAGGTAGGAAGGCCTTAAAGTATATTGTAAAGGCAGAGATACGAGCTGAGGTATTCTGTGGAATATAACACAATAGCTATCCTGGCTGCTTTTGAATCTTTGACCTTAATGCCTCCAGTCCTCCTTTTCTCAATCTGTTTTTTTCATGTCTTTCAGGTGCAGAACTTGGCAGTAAGGAATCAACAGGCCTCAGCTCAAGGACCTCCAATGCAAGGCTCCACTCAGAAGGCCATTCCTCCGGGAGCTTCCCCTGTCTCTAGCCTCTCCCAGGCCTCTAGCCAGGCCCTAGCGGTGGCACAGGCTTCCTCTGGGGCCACAAGCCAGTCCCTCAACCTTAGTCAAGCTGGTGGAGGCAGTGGGAATAGCATCCCAGGGTCCATGGGTCCAGGTGGTGGTGGCCAGGCACATGGTGGTTTGGGCCAGTTGCCTTCCTCAGGAGTGGGTGGTGGGAGCTGTCCCAGGAAGGGCACAGGAGTGGTGCAGCCCTTGCCTGCAGCCCAAACAGTGACTGTGAGCCAGGGCAGCCAGACAGAGGCAGAAAGTGCAGCAGCCAAGAAGGCAGAAGCAGATGGGAGCGGTCAGCAGAATGTGGGTATGAACCTGACACGGACAGCCACACCTGCGCCCAGCCAGACACTTATTAGCTCAGGTAAATTGTCACTCCTAATGTCATTATTCTCCCAGAATTAATGTGAAATTTTCCTTTTTTTCTTTTTTTGCCTTTTTTTCTTCACCTTTTTGTTTTTTCCCCGCTTCTGTTGGTCCTTGAATAGAGGAAGGAATGGGAATCATATCAGCCTTGAACATATTATTCAGGGTCGGAGGTCAAGTGACAGATACAGATCTTATCTGTTTCTACCAGGCAATAGTCAGCTTACAAGTTGCCCTGTCCGCTTTCTTAGGCTGTTAGTTCTTCAGTTTATCACTCTGTCTATTCATTCATCACATCTTACTGAATTGTTTGCTGTTTTCTAGGAATTACTGGGGATACATTTTTGAAAAGCAGATTCCTTGTCTTCATGTAACTTAGCATTTACTATAAGGGATGAATTCTCTCTTCACTGTTTAATGTGGTTACTTGGTCCAGCGTAGAGCAGATATAGTACAAATGCCTTAGAGCACTTAAGACTAATAGAGAGGTGGGGTGCGGTGGCTCACTCCTGTAATCCCAACACTTTGGAAGGTCGAGGCAGGTGGATCACTTGAGGTCAGAGTTTCAGACTAGCCTGGCCATCATGGTGAAACCCTGTCTCTACTAAAAATACAAAAATTAGCTGGGCATAGTGGTGTACGCCTGTAGTCCCAGCTACTCTGGAGGCTGAAGCAGGAGAATAGCTTGAACCCGGTCGGCAGAGGTTGCAGTGAGCTGGGATCGCACCACTGCGCTCCAGCCTAGGTGACAGGGCAAGACCGATAGTTTATACTTGCTTTCAGACTGCGGGTAAGATGTAGTTAGATGTGTGTATCTTATTTGGTCAAGTTGATTTTTGCCTTGTTTCTAGCACCTTAGTTGTTGATATACTTACATAATTTACTCACACAAAAAATTAAAAGTTAGTTATTATTATACTTGGTATTTACATACTCTAGCAGTTATATTTCTAAAGTGCTTTATCACATGCTTTGATCTCTGGACAATCTGGTGCAATATGGAGAAGTAGAGTTTGTCAGTCCCAGTTTACAGTGGAGGAAACTTAGGTCAGAGCTGACAGGTGCTGACTCTTAAGACTTAGATAGTGATCTAAGCTGATGGTTTGTAAAATCCAAGTCATTCATGGGAAGATGTTGGTATCTTTAACTCTGTGAGTATCTATTTTTTCAGTGAATATTAAGTGCTTCTGAAGTGTCAGGCCCTGGGCTCTGTATTAGGGATGTGAAAATAAATAAAACATTGGATTCAGCCTTTGAGAAACTCCAAGTCTAATGGAGGAGGGGCTAACCATTCTTCTTTGCTGAGTACAGAGTAAAAGAGTACAATATTTAAGTATGGCAAAGATAAGAGACACAAGAAATTACTGAGGCTCTATTGAGCAAGGGAGTTCTTTCTCTGGGATCTTTAAGACTAGTGGTAGTTGATAATGTCTGATTCAGTGGAAAGAGTATGGATGAAGTGATGTCCAAGTTTCATACTGACTAGATTTATTTTCACCGCATAATTCCAAAACTAGGTATACCTTGGAAAAATGATTTTACTTTTAATTTAGAATGGTTATTATTCTCTGCTCTTTTTTCTCTTTATTCTGTTCTGGGATTGTTCCTACAGCCACCTACACACAAATCCAGCCCCATTCACTGATTCAGCAACAGCAACAGATCCACCTCCAGCAGAAACAGGTGGTGATCCAGCAGCAGATTGCCATCCACCACCAGCAGCAGTTCCAGCATCGTCAGTCTCAGCTACTTCACACAGCTACACACCTCCAGTTGGCGCAGCAGCAGCAGCAACAACAGCAGCAGCAGCAACAGCAGCAGCCGCAAGCCACCACTCTCACTGCCCCTCAGCCACCACAGGTCCCACCTACTCAGCAGGTCCCACCTTCACAGTCCCAGCAGCAAGCCCAAACCCTGGTCGTTCAGCCCATGCTTCAGTCTTCACCCTTGTCTCTTCCACCTGATGCAGCCCCTAAGCCACCAATTCCCATCCAATCCAAACCACCTGTAGCACCTATCAAGCCACCTCAGTTAGGGACTGCTAAGATGTCAGCTACCCAGCAACCACCACCCCATATCCCAGTGCAAGTTGTAGGCACTCGACAGCCAGGTACAGCCCAGGCACAGGCTTTGGGGTTGGCACAGCTGGCAGCTGCTGTACCTACTTCCCGGGGGATGCCAGGTCCAGTGCAGTCTGGTCAGGCCCATTTGGCCTCCTCGCCACCTTCATCCCAGGCTCCTGGTGCACTGCAGGAGTGCCCTCCCACATTGGCCCCTGGGATGACCCTTGCTCCTGTGCAGGGGACAGCACATGTGGTGAAGGGTGGGGCTACCACCTCCTCACCTGTTGTAGCCCAGGTCCCTGCTGCCTTCTATATGCAGTCTGTGCACTTGCCGGTGAGTGATGTCTGATGGTTTTGAGGGCACTATTATGCATGAGAGAGGACCTGGGGCTGAGTGGAAATAGAGCTTAATTTAATAGGGGAATAAAGAGTTAAGAGGGTTAATACTGGTATTTATCTGCTTTTTCTGTAAGAGAGTGACACATTAATGTGTATAATATCTGAACTTTATACTCCTAAATTTGTTACTGATACTATTCTGGGTTTTGGGTATGTAATAAGTTAGATCAAGATAGCCTTAACCAAATCAGTCCTTGAAAAAACAACAGTTCTTGGTTGGTCTGCATGAATACAGGGTCTCAAGACCTAGGTCAGGACTAAATCATGTTACATTTTCTTTTGTCCTGATGTAAAGTTATTAGGAATGACCAGGAATTTTAGTGTACCATGGGAAGTAGATAAATTGGTAAATCTGGAACTAAGAAAATTTTCTTTGAAAGAGATTATTTATGGTAATAATTGTGGTTCCTTGTTATCCTTCATTTGTACATCTTTGTTTCTTTCCTCTTCTTTATAGGGTAAACCCCAAACATTGCCTGTCAAACGCAAGGCTGACTCTGAGGAGGAGAGAGATGATGTCTCCACGTTGGGTTCAATGCTTCCTGCCAAGGCATCTCCAGTAGCAGAGAGCCCAAAAGTCATGGATGAGAAGAGCAGTCTTGGAGGTGAGTAACTGACTTCTAAAATGCTGTTGTAGTGCACACAGAGTAGAGAAATGTTCTGAGTGAGCTAAAAGATAAATCTGATTGAGTAGAAAATGGGCCAGAAGTTGGTGGACAAATGAATAGGTCCAAAAACAGGGAATCCAGGGTGAATTGTCAAGGGTAAACATAGATTATTATGGAAGATCATGCCGGCTCAACTAATAGATGGATCAGTATTTCATCTCATGTCTATTGCTTAATCTGTGTTTATTTTCCAGAAAAAGCTGAATCAGTGGCTAATATGAATGCTAATACCCCAGGCAGTGAACTAGTAGCCTTGACCCCTGCCCCATCAGTACCGCCTCCTACACTAGCCATGGTGTCTAGACAGATGGGTGACTCAAAACCCCCACAGGCCATCGTGAAGCCCCAGATTCTCACCCACATCATTGAAGGCTTTGTTATCCAGGAAGGAGCAGAACCTTTCCCGGTGAGGGCAGGGCCACAAGGTGGGACTTTGAAGTGGGGACTTGGTTTGATTGTTGTCTTTTCAAACTCCAGTAAAAATAAAAGGCACAGAACTATTTAATTAAAGAATGGTTCAGTTACGCTGTTTAGTTATAAAGAAGGAAAGGAAAAGGAGTGTGTGAAGCATAAAATGAAAATGTTAGGAAGAGGAGAAAAAAAGGAAGAAAGTAACCTTTAAAACTGTAATGTTTAGTTAGATTAACTAGTTTGTTTTATAATGAATAGAACAGTAGTGAAGTTAAGGAGCTTTCCTAGGGTTTGTAGAACCAGGACTAGAACTGAGGTGTCTTGACTCCTAGTGCATTTTCAGCACCATAGGAAGGAAGAGGACAAAATAGGGAGCCAGTGTAGGAACCTGTTCTCCATTGGCTTATCTGGAAAGAAAAGCCAGTTACTACTTTTTTTTTTCATTTCCAAACATTGTATAGAGACCAGTTACCACTCTTAATGATTAACATATTGAAAGTGATTCTCTCTGAACCAGACTTGGTCTTTAACTCAGAGATCCAAGCAAAGACATAATATTGATTGGGAAATGTTGGGGAAAGCTATAGAGAAGCAGAAAGGGATCAGGCTAACTTAATTCTAAATGTTTTCTGGGACAGGTGGGTTGTTCTCAGTTACTGAAGGAGTCTGAGAAGCCACTACAGACTGGCCTTCCGACAGGGCTGACTGAGAATCAGTCAGGTGGCCCTTTGGGAGTAGACAGCCCCTCTGCCGGTGAGTATTTATTTAGAGACCCATTTAGGGGAAGGAGGCTTGTGGAGATGTGTTTGAGGATTCAGTGTAAAATAGTAGTTACCTGTTTATTTAAAGTAGAAATAAGGCCTGGCATGGTGGCTCATGCCTATAATCCCAACACTTTGGGAGACCAAGGCAGGCACATCACCTGAGATTAGGAGTTCGAGACCAGTCTGGCCAACTTAGTGAAACCCTGTCTCTACTACAAATACAAAAATTAGCCTGGTGTGGCAGCATGCACCTATAGTCCCAGCTACTCGGGAGGCTGAGGCAGGAGAATCACTTGAACCTGGGAGGTGGAGGTTGCAGTGAAGTGAGCCAAGATCGCGCCACTGCACTCCAGCCTGGGCGACAGAGCGAGACTCTGTCTCAAAAAAAAAAAGTAGGAATAAAATGAAGTCCGTCTACACATAGAAGCCATATTATATATCAGAGTATGTAGAATCACAGAAAAGGAGTTATATAAGGTTAGGGGAATTTATCCAGCTAAAGTAACCTTTTGAATTGTTATTATTTTTTTTGAGATGGAGTTTTGCTCTTGTTGCCCAGGCTGGAGTGCAATGGTGTGATCTTGGCTCACTGCAACCACCGCCTCCTGGGTTCAAGCGATTCTCCTGCCTCAGCCTCCTAAGTAACTGGGATTACAGGCATGCGCCACCACACCCGACTAATTTTTGTGTTTTTAGTAGAGACGGGGTTTCTGCGTGTTGGTCAGGCTAGTTTCCAACTCCCCACCTCAGGTGATCTGCCCGCCTCGGCCTCCCAAAGTGCTGGGATTGCAGGCGTGAGCCACCGCGCCCAGCCCCTGAATTATTCTTTACTCTACAGATGTATTTTTTGGCCGAGTGTGATGACTCTCACCTATAATTCCAGCACTTTGGGAGGCCAAGACCAGTGGATTTCTTGAGCTCAGGAGTTTGAGACCAGCCTGAGCAACATAGTGAAACCTTCTCTCTACAAAAAAATATAAAAATAACTGGGCATTGTGGCACGTGCCTGTAGTCCCAGCTACTTGGGAGGCCAAGGTGGGAGGATCGCTTGAGCCCGGGAGGTGGAGGTTGCAGCGATCCAAGATAGTGCCACGGCAGTCCAGCCCGGATGACAAAGTGAGACCCGGTCTCAAAAAAAATTTTTTTTTTTCAAAAGATGATCTAAAATAGGACGTTTATGTCTTTAATTTCCAGTTCTCCTTATTCTAGATTTTATAATCTGTCTTAAGGACTCTTATTTACATTTTCCCCCTGCTTTTGGAAATCCTTGTGGTAGATGGATCTTATATCTTTCTAGGCATTAGTAATTAGTTCCTCTTTCCTCAGAAGTTGAATCATATCTGAAATCTAAGAGTGTGAATTAGGATAAAATTAGCAAGACATCTAAAATGGAAAGAGTTTGGCTTAAGATTAGGAAGATGTCATAAAGTTCTCAAGGGACACGTCTTCATGGTTTTAGATTTTGAACTTTGTGTTTTAGGGATTCTCAACTAGGTTGTGTAGGTTTTTGGGGGTAAACCCTGAGAATAATTTTAGAATCCAGCTCTGAGCCTAATGATTGCTTGAGGGGCAGCAGAAACCCATGGTGACTGTCCAGCAATGCCTTGTTTTTTAGAGTTAGATAAGAAGGCGAATCTCCTGAAGTGCGAGTACTGTGGGAAGTACGCCCCCGCAGAGCAGTTTCGTGGCTCTAAGAGGTTCTGCTCCATGACTTGCGCTAAGAGGTACTCTGGGCACCCTCCTCCTTGCCCTCAGCACTGATATCTCCATCTAATGTTACACCCCTTCCCCAGGATCATCTCATAGCTGATATTTTATGTCTGCCTCCTTGCTTTTATTCCCTTCCCCAAATCAGCTCATAAGCAGCAATTCACATTTAGAGCAGGGTAGTCTTCTGTGGCACTATTGACATCCTGTATGTGCCCTGTCCTGTAGGTACAATGTGAGCTGTAGCCATCAGTTCCGGCTGAAGAGGAAAAAAATGAAAGAGTTTCAAGAAGCCAACTACGCTCGCGTTCGCAGGCGTGGACCCCGCCGCAGCTCCTCTGACATTGCCCGTGCCAAGATTCAGGGCAAGTGCCACCGGGTGAGCTGCTTGTTGCAGAGCCAGATGCCTTTAAAGTGGGTCTTTTTTCTTTCCCTACAGGGCAATTCATTTGCCCAGGTAAGAGGGCGTGAGGTGAGAACTCTGGTTTCACATTGATTGCATTACTCCAAATTCCAAGAGACCCTGACCCCCTTTGTGTCTGGACCTCTTACCTAACTACTGGTTCATATATCCAGTAATCCTTACACTGTACTTGAGTAGAGAAAATAGATCAATTGTTAGGTCATGGGGAGAATCAAGGAGGTGATACAGTTTCTATTTAAAAGACACTTGAGAGTAGATTTTGGGCATTTGCAAATAAAGTGCTGCTTATTTCATATGTGGTAAGATTAGTTTTTCTTCTACGCCCAATCCAGGGTGGTTTGGGAAGAGAGAGAGGAGAATAAACCTTTGACACTGACCTCACTGGTTTGCTATTTTCCCTATAGGGTCAAGAAGACTCTAGCCGAGGTTCAGATAATTCCAGTTATGATGAAGCACTCTCTCCAACATCTCCTGGGCCTTTATCAGTAAGAGCTGCGCATGGAGAACGTGATCTGGGGAATCCCAATACAGCTCCACCTACACCGGAGTTACATGGCATCAACCCTGTGTTCCTGTCCAGTAATCCCAGCCGTTGGAGTGTAGAGGAGGTGTACGAGTTTATTGCTTCTCTCCAAGGTACTGACCCTCTCTTCAACAGAACCCAGGTTGTTTTCCTTACATCATCCCGCAGGGGCCTTGATAAGAGGGAAAGTAATTGACTTTAAAGCAGTGGGAGCTTGAATGCTAATATAGCGGCTCTACTCCTAATATTTATTCAAGTTGACTTCCTGATTTTTTTCTGGGTTGACATTATCTTCTATAGCGTCAGTAATTTTACAGTGTTTGATTATCATATTTCATGATGTAGCTGCATTTCTCACTAAATTTTTGGATAAAATATTTTTTATGTGTAATTATGATACCTACCAGGGAGAAAATTTTTTTTTCAGTGGAGCAGGGTATTAGAAACTAAGTGGCTATTGTTGCCCCACTCTTCAAAGAGGGCTTGTTTGCTAGTCTTTTTTGTTTGTTTGTTTTTTAAACAGAGGCAGGGTTTCCCTATGTTGTCCAGGCTGGTCTTGGAGTCCTGGGCTCAAGAGATCCTTCTGCCTTGGCCTCCCAAAGTGCTGGGATTATAGGTGTGAGCCACCGCACTCAGCCTATATGCTATTCTTGACAAAGAGTTTTCTCCAGAAATGAAAATTACCCTACCCTTCTTGCTATTTGTCTCAATTCTGGGCCCTTAAACAAAAAGATCACAAAGAATCTTTTTGCCAGTATAAAAGAAAACATGCTTTTTTGTTCTCTCGCTTTCTCCCATCTCCACGCTATTTGAATGAAGTTATTTCTGTGGTTGAACAATTTAGTTGCTTTTCCTTTCTTGGTCTTGGACCTTGGCTTTGTTGTTGTTGTTGTTTTGAGACAGTCTTACTCTGCTGCCCAGGCTGGAGTGCTGTGGCATGAATTTTGGCACGCTGCAACCTCTGCATCCTGGGCTCAAATGATCCTCCTGCTTCAGTTTCCCAAGTAGCTGGGACTATAGGCATGCACCACCATGCCCAGCTAATTTTTGTGTTTATAGAGTCAAGGTTTTGCCATGTTGCCCAGGATGGTCAACTCCTGGGCTCAAGGGATCTGCCTACCCTGGTCTCCCAAAATGCTGGGATTACAGGTGTGAGCCTCTGCCATTTTTTAAATAGCCAATTCTTTCTAATTTCATTTTCCTTTTAAAGCTTGCCATCTGACTTCGTATTACTGAATTTAGGACAAGTACTTTGGAATTAATCATTGCTAGACCTCAGTTTCATTTAGTTTCCCTCCTCCTATCATCCGGCACTACCTACGTGTTCTCACCATTTCTTCTAGGCTGCCAAGAGATTGCGGAGGAATTTCGCTCACAGGAGATTGATGGACAGGCCCTTTTATTACTTAAAGAAGAACATCTTATGAGTGCCATGAACATCAAGCTGGGCCCTGCCCTCAAGATCTGCGCCAAGATAAATGTCCTCAAGGAGACCTAAGGTGGCCCTGTTGCACAAACCAGCCTAAGGCAGACACTCCCCACTGTCCAGGTTATAACCTGGTACCAGCAGAGACTTTGCAGGGAAGAAAGAGCTGTTCCAATCATGTAACCTTCTGTAGGGGATTACTGAGACAGGGAAGAGAAGTGCAAGAATTGGTTGCTGGTGCTACATGGCGGCAGCTTTGACATTTTCTCTGGGTTCTACTTTATTTTGTAAAATCTTTACAATTCTCACCATTTCCACCTACCTTAATCCAATCTTTATAGAAGAGGCAGTCTAGAGAACTAGGACTGCTCAGCCTTATCCTGGAATGGAGCATTTAGCCCAGGTCTTAATTCTCCAAGAGGAGGAATACATAGTATGGTAAGGCAAGGAACTGGGTGGAATGTTAGGTTGCCTGCCCAATGGGAGAGGTAGGGTTTTTCTAGCTTGTGTGACACAAGTAGCAAAATCTGGTACACCCCCTGCCAGTGTAGCTGTGGCTCAGAGTTTTCTCTTTGTTGTCACTTACTCCCTTGTGATTGAATCTTTTCTCCCGGCAGGATCCCCAGCCAGTGTAGAGACTTGATTGACATCTTTCTTATGCTGCAGGGACTAAAAGTATTTGACTGGGGCATATGTGGCTGCTCATTCTTTCTGCATCCCACTGTTCCCCTCCAATTTGTTACTTTGTACCCTATTTTTCAGTTCCAACTCTGCTCTGTCCTATAGCTGTATAAAACCAGAGTGCGTGGGGCTAAGGTCAGGAGTATAAGTACCTGCCTTAGGCACTATTCCTTATACAACAAAAATATTAAATATTTTTTTCCTCAGTAAAAGGATGAAAATCGGTTTCAGTTGTCTTACTCTATTCCAGTCTTTGCCCACGTTCACACAAATGACTAGGCCAATATGTTTTGTTTGTTTTTTTAATCATTACGAGTTTTTGTACAAAAAGTGATTTTTTTTTTCTTCATTTTAAAACACCAGGGTGTGGGGGGAGGGATGCAAACAAATAACAAAAAAGATGCTTTTGTAACATTATTTTCCCTGTTTAGAAAGAAAAAATCACTCCAATAGTATTGAAAAGTCCAAAGATGAAATAGTTTCATTTTCTTTTCCTAAGGCTTAGAAAAGGCCCCCTGCCTATTGATTCCATTCCTCTTTTGTGTCCAGTGGAGCCATGTTACTCTTCAGTGGCCCAGGGGTTCACTATTACAGAAAGATCAGTCCAGGTTTCTGGGCACATGGCCTAAACAGGAAGATGGAAGCATCAGAGGATTAAAAACCTTTCCCCACAGAAATGTGGGCAAGAAGACACTTCCCTGAGCCAGCAGAAGGGACAGGTGCAGCAGCATTCCACACCCAGCGCAGAGGACAGCAGAGCCCTCGATGTCCCACTTCTGCTTCCATTCCCTTTCCAGAAGATTGAAAAAAAGGTCAAAACCACATGCCTGTGGAGAAAGTGCGACACGTTTAGAAATACTGGTATAGGGAACCAGGAGTAAGAAAAGCTTTACCAGCTTTTACTACAAATGGAAGAAAGACATCAGGATCCCACCACCGCAAGGTAAAGTGACTTCCCTTTTCTGGAACCCCTGTGGCACAGGAGTTCCAATTTTCCTTTCCAGTGGACTGGATTTCTGGATAGGCATTTTGGCTGTATGTGGACAGATAAGACCACAATCCATGGCCCAATCCCAGCTATACAGTCACCCCAATTTCCACAAATGATGTGATGGTACCGTATAATCCTGTAAAGGGAAATTTCACATTTTTCCTGTCCTAATCCCAGAGGTGGGAGAAGCAAGTCTAGAACATCTCCAGGCTCAGACTAAACGAGAGTACTTGGACTGCAACCAAGTAATCACTGCAAAGTAGTTCCAAGCAGCAAGAAATACCAGATTCTCATGGAGACTACTATAGGGTACAGAATAACAACATGAAAGCAATCAAACCTGTATAAATAATGTTTCTTGGCATTTTTTTTTTTTTAATTAAAGAAATCCAGTGTCTCAAAAACTTGTGAAAATGTGTTTAAAAAACAAAGGGCCAGTGAGCCTGCCACACCATTTTGCCCATATGCCTGTTGTACCTTGTGATGTCAAGAGACAATGCAAAAGCCTGTTTTCACAGGCCCTATTAATATTAAGTCTGACTTACAACTGTACCTCTCTAGAGAAAAAACAGAAAATAAGGAACAAAGGGAAGGCAGTTTTACTAGTGAGAAGATGCAAATCAAAAGCAAACTGGAAAGCAAGAGCAATAGTAAGGGTGAGATGAGAGACTGGAGTTGAGACTGCTTGAGAAATCTGGCTGTGTAGCTTTGGTTTGGGGGACTGAGGAAGAGGCTGGACATATAAAGTGCAATCTACATTGGTAATAAATGGTCATCCCTTTCTTCTGACTCCTCCCCCAGCTGGTCATCCCCCACACCACGATATGCTGCAGGCACATTTCGAGGTTTAGAACGGCAGACAAAGTCACAGCCATCCTGTAGGGGAGAAAAATAATAATAATTTGGAGCATCCAACTTTAGGTTATGAGAAAAATGTACTTACGGTCTAGGAATGTGGCAAGAATTGGTTTTCTACAGGGATAATGAGAAAACCTAAAAGATGTGACAATCAGCCTAAATTCAATTTGGGACAACAGGAGAAAAAGTTTCTTCTTAGGCCTCCCCTTCTTCCCACCCAGGCCCACTTAAAAGCTAAATCAGATTTAGAAGAGCCCACCTGGTCATCAACAGTGTTGCTCTTTCAGCAATTTCTTACCAAGGCCAGAAACGGATGCTGTGCCACTTACTACTTTGTACTAGGGCAACCGTCTTGTTTACTGGGACTTTTGTGGTTTTAGCACTCCATGTCCTGTGTCCCAGGAACCCCCTCAGTGTGAGCAGACCAGGATGGTTGGTCACCCAGCCTTGTTTGCAGGCTACAAATTCAACCAGCTGCCCTGTTACTTACTGCTACCAGATTTCCAAGATCCTGCCAGAAGGCTAAGTGAGGAAACTGCTCCATTCCTTTGGCTCCCACCACCAGTCGCTGGTATAGGAACCCCCCAACAACATAAACAGCAACCAGTGACGCAAACCTGTAGAGAAAGAAGTCTATACTTAAGAACTGAGAACTAGTAAAACTCAGGATAACCTCTATATTTACTGTTAGCTGTTTCCTAAGATACATTCCCTGAAAAGGAAAAATGAGTAGTGACACTAAATGAAAAAGGGGGCTGGTAGCTCTTAGAAAACCAATTAGAGTGCTGTCAGTCCAAGAGAAAAAAGGCCCAAAGTGTGACAGGGTGTGATTCTATGGCCAAGAATAATCACCGTTAAGTATATGATTCCATTTCTCTAAAAGTTCTGATAACCGAATGAAATAATATAAAAATTGCCTAGTCCTCCAGCAGGGGAAAAAAGCACCTCCAAATGCAAATCTATACCGGCAACTAAACATTAAATCTCATTTAAAAAAAACTTGCAGAGTCAGTTTTTTTTTTTTTTTTGAGATGCAGTTTTGCCCTTGTTGCCCAGGCTGGAGTACAACGGTGCGACCTCAGCTCACGGCAACCTCCACCTCGCAGGTTCAAGTGATTCTACTGCCTCAGCCTCCCAAGTAGCTGGGATTATAGGCGTGTGCCACTGTGCTGGCTAATTTTGTATTTTTAGTAGAGACAGGGTTCACCATGTAGGTCAGGCTGGTCTCAAACTCCTGACCTTAGGTGATCCGCCTGCCTTGGCTTCCCAAAGTGCTGGGATTACAGGTGTGAGCCACTGTGACCTGGCAGAATTATTTTATAGCTAGAGGATTTAAAAAGTCATCCCCATCAATTACAGTATAATATACACATGTACAGTTTGTGCTTATGTACCACCATATAGTTACTGATCTTAAAAACAAAAGGAAAGAAGGTCTGTTCTGATAAGGCATACTCACGTGACAAGTAAGATAGAACCCACACTGAGGTGGGAGATCTCTGGGGAACAGGCCAGGCTGCTATCCATCTCAAAGAGGTAGAAACAATCTTGGACTTTGCCCCGCTCCTCAGACACAGGGTTAAAATTGTCCTGATGATGAGATGGCATAACACATTTAGGTGGTAAAGTGTTTTGACTCCTATGCAACAAAATAAAAAACCCCCAAAATACCTGCTCCTTCCTAGTTCAGCAGCCTATTTTCCATGGAAGATGCGTGTCTGACACAGAGAGAAACTGAGCTGCTAGTATTCTAATGTCCATTGCAATGTATTGTGTCCCCTCTGGATATTCTCCCCCACCTCACGTCAGTCCTTTCAATCTCCTCCCTCGCCTTATACAACCCAGGGTGCCTCACCGCTAGGGTGTGTCGATTGCAGGAGATCATCACCACTGCACGACGCTGCTCCTTGCCACAGTGGTTGTCATATTCATCACCCCCTTTATAGATCAGCATGATCCAATTACCTGAGGAGGGACAAGGAAAATGGAGCTATGGCGTGGGGGAAAAGCAGAGGCAGATCTGGGTGGTATGGCAGAGTGGAATTGAGTAATTCATTGCAATTGGTTATAAGTAAACAAGCCTCATCAGTATGAACTTGGTACACCAGAAATGCCAAGCTAAACTTGTTTGCTTACAAAGACTTGTGTTCCCTTAAGACAAGAATCAGATATTCATTTAAGAATAATCTGCCGGGCGCGGTGGCTCAAGCCTGTAATCCCAGCACTTTGGGAGGCCGAGGCGGGTGGATCACGAGGTCAGGAGATCGAGACTATCCTGGCTAACATGGTGAAACCCCGTCTCTACTAAAAATACAAAAAACTAGCCGGGCGTGGTGGCGGGCGCCTGTAGTCCCAGCTACTCGGAGGCTGAGGCAGGAGAATGGCGTGAACCTGGGAGGCGGAGCTTGCAGTGAGCCGAGATCACGCCACTACACTCCAGCCTGGGTGACACAGCGCGAGACTCCGTCTCAAAAAAAAAAAAAAAAAAAAAGAATAATCTTAGGCCGAGACGGGCGGATCACGAGGTCAGGAGATCGAGACCATCTTGGCTAACACGGTGAAACCCCGTCTCTACTAAAAAATACAAAAAACTAGCCGGGCGAGGTGGCGGGCAACTGTAGTCCCAGCTACTCGGGAGGCTGAGGCAGGAGAATGGCGGGAACCCGGGAGGCGGAGCTTGCAGTAGCTGAGATCCGGCCACTGCACTCCAGCCTGGGTGGCAGAGCAAGACTCCATCTCAAAAAAAAAAAAAAAAAAAAAATCTTAATTTTTAACATTAAAGGTAGGCAGCTGACAATGCAAAAGCAATTATGATCCATACCTTAACACTGATTCATTTTCTGAATATCTTCTAAAAGCAAAAAAAGAGGTTCCATACAATGGCTGAGCAGCAGGGGTAAGCCCATCTAAGATTTCAACTTAGCCCCAGATAAATTCAAAGCAGATATTTAATATTGGAATGTATATCTCCTCTTTAGTATTTACTGTGTTCAGTTATTTTGCAAAATATCATTTGATTCAATAATTGTGAGGTGAATGCTCCTCGTTTTGCATATGAGAAAATAAAGTCAAAAGGTGATATGACTTTCCAGTCACAGGATTAGGAAATAGGAGGAGAACCTAGTCACATAACCCCTAGCCCCAAATCCTTTTGTTATTTTTGTATTGTATTATTTACCAGGAGTAAATAGCTACCCTGTATAACTTAGTTATTTATCTGTATGGGAGGGAATTGGACCATATAGGTGCTTACATGGTCCTCTCCAGCAATGCGACTTTTAAGAAATACCACCACCATAGCACAAAAGTCAGTGGGTAAAGTTTTGCAGACTGAGTAGTTTGCAAAAAAAGTTTGAGCTCTTAAAATTTAACTGGTCAACTTTTGATTAATTTGATGAAAAGTGGTGGTGGTTGGCATTTTTAAGTCTAGTGTGAAGCTCATTAAAAGTATTTGGGTGAATAAAAGAACTCTAGGCTATAGAATTCTGGCTAGAGTTGGCTGGGAGCGGTGGTTCATGCCTGTAATCCCAGCACCTTGGGAGGCCGAGGTGGGCAGATCAGGAGGTCAAGAGATCAAGACCATCGTGGCCAACATTGTGAAACCCCGTCTCTGCTAAATATACAAAAATTAGCTGGGCGTGATGGCACACACCTGTAGTCCCAGCTACTCGGGAGGCTGAGGCTGGAGAATTGCTTGAACCCAAGAGGCTGAGGTTGCAGATTGTGCCACTGCACTCCAGGCTGGGTGACAGAGACTCCGTCTCAAAACAACAACAACAAAAAATTCTGGCTAGAGTCTTCATTTTGCATAAGTTTTTCACTAATTGTAATGCACAATTGTCCTGAGCTGTGACTTACAGAGGAGCTGTGGAATTAGGCATCCTGTGGTATATTATAGTCTCAGGTGTGCCGAACCACACATATGATATACCGAAGAGACTGGAAAGGGCCACGACATACAGGATTGTCAGAGGGATTGGTTGGGATCAATTAGTTAATCAAGAGTAGGAAGGGGAGTTTTCTTACTTCCGTTGAAGATGTGAGTCTCGTTGAGTCTCCCTACCACTGTCTCCTTCCCATTACTTTTGTTGATTTGCACCAGGCCTGCCCCAGAAGTGTGGTTGCCAGCTTCCCGGCACACCCTGAAGATGTAGATGTATGTGTCTGAACCCTGGCCCACAGTGCTCTCAAAGCTGTCAAGAGAAGTGGGAAGAAAGAAGAGGAGTTACCAGCTATCAGCCTCAGGAATAAGAGCATCCTTTTCCTTTAATTAAAACAAAACAAACAACATGCTCGATTTACTTGAGGTCATGGCTGAGTGAATATTTGTTTAAGATATTCATAACCTTGACAGACCATCCTTATTGCTGATGATGAATTATTAAAATACACCACCCAAGATAGCTCAGTATTCTAGTTATTTTTAGAATGCCTGTTAGTAACCATGTTCCAATGAATAAGGGCCCATGTTCATGGGATAGTCTCATTTCTTAGGGACCAACTTCAGATTTATATAACTGAAGATCCCTGACACTTACAATGACGTGTCAGCCTAAATATGTTTATCCGATATTTCTAAAGTCCTATTATATGTAGGTATCAAATAATGCTTAAATTTCTACAAGCTAGTCTCTTGGATCCAGTCTTGGAAGTAGCTACTCTTCTGTGAAAGATGAGAAAACTGCACACGGCAACTAAAAGCTGGGCTGAGAATTTGCTCTATATCATAAAAGAGAGCACGTTATCAAATAAAATCAGTAAGAAAAGACCTTAACATAAATATTTTCTCAAGCTCTTTAAGGTTCTTCTCATTTACCTTTTATTAAACAGTGGTTTCAGCCTCTTCACTAGAGCCAATTCTTTCTCTGACTCTTTACCCTTTTCTCCTACCAAGTCGCAAGTTTTTTCTTCTGCCTGCCAGGATTCTCTCACTGCCACAGCCAGAAGTAACAGCAGTAGCAGTCCAGTCCTCCAGCAGTTGTAGAAAGGGAACATCCTTTGGGAGAGAGTGTGTGTTGGGGAGGGCAGGTAGGATCAGGAGAGGGGGAAAGAAACAAAGCGTATGAATGTGTAATAAATGGATGGTATTTTGACTATCCAGAAAGTACACGATTCTCTGGCATATGCAACACATAGTACATTTTAATATCTCTAACAAGAGCACCTGCAGCAGAAAACTCATTTATATTTAACTTTTAGTCTAATGTATAGGTGAGTCTTTCAGAACAAACTACAAGGTTGAGAAGGGGGAAATGAAGAAAACTTAAAAGAGAATGATGATAGCTTGGGCGGAGCCATCCTTGCCTCCTTGCCTCTTTACTGTTTGATGGCTTGATGAAGTCTTTTGAAACCTCTTCGGCCTCTACAGGTCACAAGTCTCAAGGGTTTCTAGACTTCCAGTAAGTACAGTTGTCTTTTATGCTACAAATCAATGACAACAAATTGGGAATCACCAAGCCATTTTACAATAGAGTAAATTCAATTCACCTGCTGCTTGTACTGCTCTAGGAATGAAAACACACAGCTCTCTTTCCCAAACTTACTAGGTTGGTGCAAAGGTGACTGTGGTTTTGGCAAAAAAACCCCCACCAAAACCTAACATTTTGTTTTCTCTAATCCATCCTCATATCCAGGACAGACTGATTTACCCTTGCAAAACACTTCACTCTGATATCTGTTAATGATCCCTCAGGCCATCGCTACTTGTTTATTCCAACAGTATCACGGGCAGTTTCCTGATTTAACTCTTCTAAACTTTTCTCACTTACAATAAAACGCTGCAAATCTGGGCTTTGGTATGAATATTCTTTAAAGTTCTCTAGTTCTTTTTCATGCTGGTCCACTTACTCCACCGCATTTTTGAAGTATAAAACTTGAAACAAGCAGAATTTTCATGGGTACTAATGAGTGTGAAGATGGGAAAATGGAAGCTCCAACCTTGACCCTGAATGCACTTTCCCCATTTCCCTAAACAAAGTAACATCTGACCTTCTATTTCCCACACCCCACTAAAGCAACAAATTCCGGGAAATTGTCTGCCTGACTTCCTGTACCCCAAACATCAATTCACTACTGTAATATTATGGTAGTTGCCATAGAATAATCATAGCTAGCCAAGAGGTCCAAGGCCCTCATAACACATTTAATGCACTGAAACCACACAACAGCAGGAAACAATAGACTACTGCCTTGGGCCAGGTGCTGTTCAAAGCACTTAACATATATTAAATAACTAATTAATCCTCACAACCTTATGAGTAAATACAATTATTGTTGCTATTTTACCAATAAGAAAACCGAGACACAGCTAGTGGAATTAGCCAGAGAGTCTGGCTCCAGAGTTCATGGTCTGTCATTACATGTATATTTCCACTATGTACATAATAATTTTTTGGAGATGAGAGCAGGCAACCAAAACTGTGGGTTTTTTTTTTTTTCCTCCTAAGAAGTGAAGGGGAAGTGATTCCTCACAGTTGACTGAATAGGTGGTGAAATAAAGAACTTAGACCTCCAACTCCCACCACCTTCCCTAAGTTAACCCACTGCTCAACACACAACTTGACCAGCTGACTCACTAAAAAGAAATTGGAGGCTCCTTTTTCTAGACTAACTTAGCCTGCCATTTTCCTTTACAGTCAGTCTCTCAGGACCTAATTAAAAACTGACAGTTGATGATTTCTTTTCCTAAACTAGAACAAGGAATCTCACAAAATTAGGAAGGAATGAAAAGTTAAACACCTCAGCCATTAGCTGAGTTGAACTATCTTTTATTTGCTTATTATTAAAAAAGGGTAATAAATTGATACTGTATTCTTCTTTCCTGCTTAAGGCTTGGCTTTAAATTTAAGCTGCTTCTCTTTGATTCAGTGGCATAATGCGCTAAATGTTTTACCTAGATTATGTTCATTAATCTTCACAACCCAGAAAAATAGGTGTCATTTTTCATACTTTAAAACGAGAAAACTGACGCTTTACAGAATTAGTTAAATTACTTGCTGTACATTACACAGGTATTTTATGTGTATGGGGCAATTTAGACGATTCGTGGCATAAAGATGACTGCTGGAAAACTTACAAACATAGGGGTGCAACAATCAGGCAGAGAACGAAATAGAAGGGTTGGGTAGTCCCCTTTTAATATGCTACAATTAGATTCTCAAGGTACAAGAGTTTGTCTATATACTTTGGAAATAAGGAGCAGGATTTTATGATCTTGAAAAATCTCTTTCAATTTTCTTATTCTCTAACGACACATCTATTCCATTTGGCAATGCTAAAAATTATCCTTTATTAGGGTGGCCAATGACTAAGTCAGCAATTGGGAAGCAGCTTACACCACTGGGCCTCTGTAGCACTCACTTCCCCATCTGGTAAGACAGCCATGGCCATTTTTCCAGTGGAATTTCTACTGTCTTCCCGCTGGCTCCTTTCTGATGTAGCAGTCCTTATCCCTTTTTCTCCAGCAGCCTACATTTTTAGAAAAGCAGCCCCAATTGGCTAAAAGGCCCAATGCTTAAATGCTTAAAGAACTCAAGAGAGAAGGAGCCTCAGAGAAGTAGCGGCTTCGTCCCAAGAGCGGAAGCTCCCCACGAGGAACACATGATAATCCGTCCATCAGCCATTCTTATCCATATCACAGTCGCATCCCCCTCAAACCTCTCCCAGGGTGCTAGAAATTCTCGCTCTGTCCAGTGTCCCGACTTTCCAAGTGCTTGGAGCCATACCTTCTCCAAATGATGCCACTTGACCTCCCACCGTGATGCAGGCCAAAATTTCTCCTACAAATAAATCCACGAACACCTCCAACGGACTCCATACTTGGGGTTATCTTCCTTTCCCTGCTTTCCAAGTATCGTAAATCCCCTCTCTGGTTTTGGAAGTCCTTTCTCCCTCACACCTTTCGGAACTCCGTGACTCTCCGCCCCCACGCCTCCGCCTCTATTCTACTCTTAGGGCTCCTCAGCCAGATCTTTGGCTAGAACCATGGTCAAGGGAGCCATTGCGATCCCGGCTCCTGTCATAGACGTTTAAGTGTGAGCGCACCCCAGCCCGCCTCCTCCTCCACGCCCCTCACACTCACGTGTCGCGGGGAACTGGAGCAGCCAAAGCTCAGAATCCCCCGTGAATACCCGTCTGGGGATGGGAGACGGGGCCAGCTAGGGGCCGGCCGCAGACCCCGGTCCCAGAGCTAGTTTCAGAGGCCAGCGTTCCCCCTAGCGCCTGGATGTGCCCCACTCCGGGAACCGGAAACAGGAAGCGCCAAGAGGCCGCTGGGCAACCGCTCCTCCCACCAGACCCCGCAGCATGTGACCAAAGAACAATTTCGCCCCTTTCCCCTTCCCGGTCTCCCTGGGATTTTAGCTCCGCCCTCGTTCCATCAGCTCCAATCACTATCGAGGTTGTCTAGTTTCGCCTTTTCTGGTTGCCTTTCTTCCAATGGGGTCCCAAAGTCCCGCTTCCAGGGCCTCTCGGCTTGCGCGCCCCGGTCACGCGGCGTCACGCGCCGGACCGCTCCCGGGTAGGGTCCGAGTGAAGAGAGTGCGAGGGGCAGGTGGCGGAAGCGGAAGTTACGCTGGCAGCTCGCCCTCGGGCTCGGCGGGAGTTGTAGTTTTCACGCTAGGTCTCCTCCGAGCGTTTCCTAGACCGTTCGCCGCCTGAGAGGGACGCTGTTCCGCCGCGTGCAAACTTCAAGTCTAGACTCCACTGTCGACTCCTAGACGAGAGTAGTGCAGCGACGGGGCCATGTGCGTCCTGGCTTTCTTAACGACATCACTCCTATGTATTTCCTTTTCCCAGTTGAGTACCTTGGGGTGAATTATTATTGTTACTGTTACCTCTGTCGTTCCTTGCTGCCTCGTGGTATTTTACTTGATAAGCATGCTCTGCAACCGCCTCTGTTCGCCAGAGGTTACTTCTGCAAAGTAGGAAGAAGCGAGCAACACGATGGTAATCTTTGTGCCTTTGCTAAGATCTTTAGCAGGTTCCTTTTGTCTTATTAGCCACTTGTTGAAGTCCTGCTCGTTCTTAAACTCTGTTCAAACGTTATTTCTCCTGTAACTTCCTGCATTCACTGTCTTCAGAATTAACCATTTCTTCCTGTGGACCCCCGCTTGTGGCTTGTAGCTGGCTTTAGCATGTTTTCATTCCGCTTTCACTCTTACGTTGCTTTTATGTGTGGCTCTACGCAGATGCCTGGATTTTTTATTCTTACCCCTCTCATTAGAACTACTACAGTGTTTTGAGTCTAATAATAATAAAAGAGAACGGATGCATATCTCGGTGGTGCGCCGCACTTTTGTAAGTGCTTTAAACGATAGTTAATTCACTTGGTCTTCACACCAACCTTATGAGGAAGTATGTTATCCCAAGTTTACAGATGAGTAAATTAAAGCAGATAGAAGCTAAGTAACACCGTGGGTCCCACAGCTATTAAGTTATCGAGCCAGTATTTAAATAGTCTCCATAGTCAATGCTCTCAAGCACTACGCTGTACCTACTGTATGCCATTCTGCATTTCTTCGTTTGTTGGTAACACATTCAGTTCAGGCTAGGTAGTAATCATATCTGGGTTGGATGTTGCCCCAATAAATAAAATTGAAACATTTTTTTCTTTCTGAAAATAAAAGGAATTTGTGATCAGATAACACAGAAAACAATAAAACAAAAATACATAAACTCACCAGGAGGGTGTGTATTTCCTTCATGAATATATGTTGTTTCCTTTTTTCAAAAATTTAATGTATCGGTCCCACACTGTGGCTCATGCCCGTAATCCCAGCACTTTGGGATTCCAAGGCAGGAGGATCACTTGAGGTCAGGAATTCAAGACTAGCCTGGGCAACATAGTGAGACCCCTTCTCTTAAAAAAAAAAAAAATTAGCTGGATGTGATGGTGCACAGCTGTAGTCCCAGCTGCTTGGGAGCCTGAGGCTGGAAGATTGCTTGCGCCTGGGAGTTGGAGGCTGCAGTGAGGTATGATCCTGCCACTACCCTCCAGCCTTGGTGAAAGAGTGAGAACCTATCTCAAAAATATATGTATGTATCAAATATTTTTCCATATCCTTAACTCCACAAATAAACTTTTTAATAGCATAGTATTTAGTTCTATGCATTGCTACTTAACCAATGACATTAATGTTGAGCATATAAGTTATTTCTACAGACTCGCTTTTATCAAGTAACTCAACACAGCTTTACTGCGCAATTACTATGTGCCAAAACTACATAATATATAATATAGGTCTTGGGGATACAGCAGAGAAGAAAGACAAAAATCCCTGTTACAATCCATTCTAGAACTGATGTTCCTTTGTTGGTTAATTCAAGTTTTGATTTCAGAAATCTTGCCTCTTGGTGACTGCCTAGAGTAGCATTGGGCTGGAGGGGAGGAAGTGTTCATGTTAGAAATGGGGAATGGGCCAGAAATGCAGTTGAGTAGGTTGACTAACTTGTCTGCTGTCAGAGTGGAAGCAGGGGTAGTTTCCCTTTCCAACCACAGGCAAACAACCTGGGTCACTTCCTTGCTTCTCAGACCTCAGCCCCTTTCTGGGTGCTTTCTGGGTTAGAATTCTCATCCCTGGGAACTGAGCTCAAGGTTCTTGCTGGGACAAAAATTGAAATGAGCAGGGTTTTTGTTGTTGTTGTTGTTGTTTGCATTTCTGGCCTGCCTCCTTTCTAGCCTCATTATTAACCAGCACACTCCCCACAATAAACCTACACCCACACTGCCTTCTCCCACACAAGGTAAATTGTTCACTTTGTTTCGAAAGAAGTTTTAGGATTGTTGTCCTGAATCAAATGGGAAGGATGCCTCCTGTTCCGTATAATCATAGAGAGGAAGGTAACTAATGGTCCTAGAACCTCAGGTTCCCATGTAGCTGGGACCACAGGTGCAAGCCACCATGCCCAGCTAATTTTTGTATTTTTTGTAGAGACTGGGTCTCACATTTTTACCCAGGCTTGTCTTGAACTCCTAAACTCAAACAATCTGCCTTCCTCAGCCTCTCAAAGTGCTGGGATTACAGGTGTGAGCCACTGAGCCCGGCTCAGATGCTGTTCAAAATGATCATGTTTACCATATTTCAAGGACTAAATATAGTTTTTGGTAACTTTCAATTTTAATATAATTTATCATTTATAGAGAAGGTGAAAGGATAGTACAAAGAACTCTGCTACACGCTTTACGTAAATTCATCTCTTTCCCCTCCATATACATTAGTTTATTTTGAACAAGTTGAGAGTAAACTTCCATTACCACTAAATATGTCAGTGTGTATTTCCTAGAAGCAAGGACATCCTCTTATCAAAATCAGGAACTACAGTATTAATACAATATTATCAAATCTATAGTCTGTATTCAATATTTTATCACGTGTTTAAATAGATGCTCTGTATAATTACTTCCCATTTCCCAACAATCACAGGAGCCAAGCCAGAGTCACACATTGTAATTAGTCGTCATTGATCTTACTTGACTTTGAAATTTTGATAGGTACTGGCTACTTGTTTTGTAGAATGTCTTTCATTTTGGTTTTGTCTGATATATCTGATGTAGGACTTTTCTCGGTCACTTTGCCAACCAAGGACCCCTCCATAGCTAGTGACACCACCCCCCACCCCCAGGCCTCACTTGACCCACTGCCTGTGTTACAGTTTGTACCTGCGTTCGGTGGTTCCTGAACTCTTGTCCCACATCCAAGAAGAATGAGGATATGCTGACAATTTGAAGGATGAGAAGGATGGAGGAGAATTTTATTGAGCAATGGAACAGCTCTCAGTGGAGAGGGGATGCTGTAGGTGGAGGTGGTCCCCCACCCCTGCAGTCAGGTGATTTCTCACCCATTGTGGCTGGATCGGGGCTTTTATGGATTCAGAATGGGAAGTGTGTGCTGGTTTGTGAATATGCAAAAAAAGTTAAAGTGAAGACACCACTCAAAGGTGGGCACAACAGTGTAGAAAACCAATTAGGAAAGGGTAGGTCTGTGTAAAATGGGTGAAAGGTGGGGATCAATCAGAGAAAAACGTGCCAAATGGGAAGACAGGTTCTTAATCCGGTCCATGGATTTGACTTGTAGCTTGGCTTTCAGGCCTTAAACTGTCTTCAGCTTGGAGATGGGGTTTCACTGGGAATCTGCCTAGCCTTTTGTCTGCCTCCTGCCACTATCATTTCTTAATGATTATATTTAAGTGTGCATTTTTTTTGGATAGAAATGCAAGAGAAGTAATACGTTTTTATATCAATCAGGGTCCATTCAGAAACAGATATCATATTCGTGATTTTAACAGGAAAAATTTAAAGAATTGTTTTCTAGTAAAAGATGATCAGTTACTAAAAGAGGACTCTATGATACAGAAGAATCAGCTACAAAAAGGAGCTGTTATTTCTAGGGATGAAGAAGAGTTAATAAAGGAGTTACTTAAGTTAAAGGAAATGCTCCCTTCCCCAACTGCAAGATTAGAGATTCAGATCTCTGAGGCAAGGGTGTGTTTCCTACCACAGGAACATGCAGCCCACCCACTGATGAGGCTGAGAAGTTGCTGGAGGGTGTGGGCCTCTGTTGAGCAGCCAGTGGGAATCTTTTAATGGTGGCTCCTTTATGCTTTTGACATGTCCATATCATTTTTTGAGGAATTCTTTACTTTCATACACATAAGATGTTCCATGTTTATCTTGTAGCATTCAGCATGAATGGACCTGGAGGACATCATGCGGAGTGAAATAAGCCACACGCAGAAAGAAAAATACGATATGATATCTGTTGTATGTAGAGTCTTAAAAACAAAAATCGCCATAGAAACAGAGTAAGAGGATGGTTACCGGGGCGGGGTAGGGGAAATGGGAAGATATAGGTCAAAAGGTACAAAGTTGCAGTTAGATTCTAATGTGTAACATGAGGACTGTAGTTAATATTGTGTTGTATACTGGTACTTTGCCAGGAGAGTAGATTTTAGGTACTCTTACCACCAAAAATAAATAAATAAAGGAAACTACATGAGATGATGAATATGTTACTTTGCGTGACTGTAGTAATCACTTCACTATGTATATGTATATCAATCAAAATATCTTGTTTGCCTCAAATGTATATTTTAGAAAAGTTTTATAGTTCTCTTACCCTTATCCTAGAATCAGTCATTTCACCGAGGGGTCCTGGTTCTTTTAGTGGAAAATGGTATTGAGAAACCAAGATGTGATTATGAGTTGTGTTTGTTGCTACTTGTGTGTCACTGCTTCAGTGTCAGTAGACAGAGCTAGGAAATTGTATATTTCCAAGAGTGAACCAAGTTCCCATTATATTCATTGTATGTATACATTTATTCACATATAAGAAAACACAGGAAGTGATTTTTTAACTGATAAGTGGTTTTTTAACTATACGATGTGTGAAGCAAGCCTACTAGTAAGAGTTCCATATTTGTTTAAAGTTCTGTTTTCTCTTGTTAAGGCAAAATATATAAATCATGAAATGTACAACTCTTAAGGATACAATTCAATTAATTTCTACAAATGCATCATAACTGTTACCCCTCTGTAATAAAAAAATTTAGAAGATTTTCATCATCCAAGAAAATTTCCTCATGCTCCTTTTCAGTCATTTTCTCCTAGTCCTAGAGGCAACTATTGCTCTGATTTTTTTTTTATTTTTATTTTTTTGAGCTAGAGTCTCTATCACTCAGGCTGGAGTGCGATGGTGCAAACATGGCTCATTACAGCCTCGACCACCCAGGCTCAAATGATCCTCCCAGTTGGCCTGTGGAGTAGCTGGGAGCACAGGAGTGTGCCACCATGCTAGGATAATTTTTTTATTTTTTGTAGAGATGAGGTTTCCTTATTTTGCCCAAGCTGGTCTTGAATTCCTGGGTTCAAGTAATCTTTCCATCTCAGCCTCCCGAAGTGCTGAGATTACAGGCATGAGCCACCAAGCCTGGTCTTTTGAAGTTTTCTTTTTTTTTTTTTTAAATTATAGATTAATTTTGCCTATTTTAGAACTTAGTATAAATGGACAGATACTGATAGTGGTGGGAAGCAGACAAATTCCTAGGCAGATTTGGGTGGGTCCCTGGTGAAAACCAACCTTCGAGTCAAAGACAGCCTGAAACCTGAAAACTCACCTGCCAGTTCTGGGTAGAATCCAAGACCCAAGTGAGAACTCCCGCAATGCCTTTTAGCCAGTCAAATGGTGCTTTTTCCAGGCTGCCTATGGACCAATCAGCACACACTCCCCTATTCTGAGCCCATAAAAACTCCCAGACTCAGCTACACAGTGGGACTACCCACCTTTGGGTCCCCTCTCTGCTGAGAGCTCTTCTGTTGCCCAATAAACGTCCTCTCTGCCTTGGTCACTCTGCAGTTGTCGGTGTAACCTCATTCTTCTTGAACGCAGGACAAGAACTCAAGGACCTTTCGAACAGTGGGTGCAAAAGAAGCTGCAAAGCTGTAGCCCTCCTGCCCATTCCTGGCACCAGGTGGCCACCCTACGTTATGGGAAGTGGTGGTGGGGCCAGGCCAGCCCAGGAGCCTCAGGCTGGTGGGACTGAACAAGCTGGGACGTGCCCCCGTTCAGCAAAGCTTGTGGACGGCAGGAATGAATGAACTGTAACACAAATGAACTGAGACTCCTGTGGGGTGCGGACCTTGGGATTCCCCGAGCCAGAGCTGTAACATACTGTGACACCCCCACCACATTTTTTTTTTTCTTTTTATTTTGAGACAGAGTCTCACTCTATCACCCAGGCTGGAGTGCAGTGGTGTGATCGTGGCTCACTGCAACCTCTGCCTCCCAGATTCAAGTGATTCTCCTGCCTCAGCCTCCTGAGTAACTGAGATTACAGGTTCCTGCCACCACGTCTGGCTAATTTTTTGTATTTTTAGTAGAGACAGGGTTTCGCCATGTTGGCCCAGCTGGTCTTGAACTCCTGACCTCAAGTGATTCTCCCACCTCAGGCTCCCAAAGTGTGGGGATTTCAGGCATGAGCCACTGCACCTGGCCTTTGAGGTTCCACAGTTGCTGGTGTCTCTGAGTTTTTTGGGCGCCACTGCGTTCCCTTCATTCATACGCCAGTGCCCAACGTAGAAGCTGCTTGCAGTATACCTGATCCAGCCACAGCTTCACATGAAGCTAGTGCCTGGAGGTGATCCCCTGCTGTAGCAGCTAGCATGCCTGGCTTGCCCTTGGTAGGTGTGAGATCTAGGCCAGTAGCGCTAGCCAAGAACCAAGCACAGCCTGCCAAGCTCAGTGGGTGGAGCCAGCCCAGTGGTCACGAGTGAATTTTTTTTTTTTATTATACTTTAAGTTCTAGGGTACATGTTACATATGTATACATGTGCCATGTTGGTGTGCTGCACCCATTAACTCGTCTTTTACATTAGGTATATCTCCTAATGCTATCCCTCCCCCCTCCTGCCTCCCCACAATAGGACCCAGTGTGTGATGTTTGCCTTCCTGTGTCCAAGTGATCTCATTGTTCAGTTCCCACCTATGAGTGAGAACATGCGGTATTTGGTTTTCTGTTCTTGCAATAGTTTGTTGAGAATGATGGTTTCCAGCTGCATCCATGTCCCTACAAAGGACACGAACTCATCCTTTTTTATGGCTGCACAGTATTCCATGGTGTAGATGTGCCACCTTTTCTTAATCCAGTCTGTCACTGATGGACATTTGGGTTGATTCCAAGTCTTTGCTATTGTGAATACGAGTGAATCTTGATCTTGAGCAGGGGACCCCCAGCCATGGAGGTCTCTGTGGAGCAACACCAAAAAATCCTGTGTCAATAGCATGTTCCTTTTGCATTTGTTTGATTTCTTTCACTGTAGTATCTGTGAAATTGTATGTATCAGTAGTAGGTTTTGTTTTGTGTTTTGGTGGGGTAGTATTACATTTTATGAATGCAATAGCCCTCCCTTCTCCTCAGGGGACATGTTCCAAGGCCCCTGGTGTGGACAGCATCTAACCCAGTTGCCTTCAATGAGAATATGTTTCTGTTCATATCTTCCACCCACAAATTTAATGCCTTTTCCATCTTAACTAAGCACTTATCATGGCCCATGGCAGTAACTTTTGCAGTTTGAGTTGCAACAGCAAAACTAGCACATGTTTCTTTTCCCTTCTTCACAATTTAACAGATAGAGGATTTATTCTTACCATAGAATATATATATATATATATATATATTTTTATATATATGTGTGTGTGTGTGTGTGTGTATATATATATATATATATCTTTTTTAGTAAGTTAAGAACCTTCACCTTTTTATTTAAAGGAAGCACTTTACACTTCTCTTTGGCATGTCTGCATAGCCAGCATTACTACTTTTGCACTTTGTAGACATTATTTAGTACAATAAGAGTTACTTGCACTGCTATACTGTGGCAGTCAATCTGATAACTGAGAGGGACGCTAATGGGCACGGAGTGTCCACAGCGTGTTTCCACTGGACGAAGGGGTGATTCATGTCCCAGGTAAGATGGAGCAGGACAGTGCAAGATTTTATCACAGTACTCAGAACATGCAATTTAAAACTTATAAGTAGTTTATTTCTGAAATTTTTCATCTGGTATTTTCAGACCTTGGCTGACCACTGGTAACTGAAGTTGTAGAAAGCAAAACTGCAGATAAGGGTGGGGAACTATTGTATTTCTCATCTTATTCATTACTCTTTTGATGGGCATTTGGGTTCTATCTGTATTTTCTTCTAAGAAGCCTTATAGTTTTATATTTATGTCTGTAATTTATTTAAAAAAATTTTTAGAGACAGGCTGTTTTTGCTATAGTGCCCAGGCTGGTCTCAAACTCCTGGCCTCAAGCAATTCTCCCAACATGGCCTCCCAAAGTGTTGGGATTACAAGCATGAACCAGTGTGCCTGGCCTATGATCTATTTTGAATTAGTTTTTGTATATGGTTGAGGTAGGACTGAGGTTCCTTTTTCCCCCCATATGGATATATAATGACTTCCTATAACATTATTTGACTATTTTTCCTCCCTTAATTGCTTCAGAGCTTTGTTGAGAATCAATTGAATGTATAAATGTAGTTCTATTTCTGGACTTAATTCTGTTTAATTGATATCTTTATTATTATGCTAATAACACACTCCTGATTCTTCTAGTTTTATATTAAGTCTTGAAGAAAGGTATTATAAGTCTTTCTTGTCTTTTCAAGATTGTTTTGGCTATTCTAGGTCCTTTGCATTTCCATATACACTTGAAAAGCAACCTGTTAATTTCTATTAGAAAATCCTGCTGGGGCAAGGCATAGTGGCTCACACATGTAATCTCAGCGCTTTGGGAGGTTGAGATGGGAGGATCACTTGGGCTCAGGAGTTCAAACCAGCTTGGGCAACATGGTGAGACTCTGTCTCTACAAAAAAACCTAAAAATTAGCTGAGTGTGATGGCGTGTGCCTATGGTCCCAGCTACCTGAGAGGCTAAAGTGGGAGGATAGCTTGAGCCCAGGTCAAGGCTTCAGAGAACTGTGGTCTCCAGCCTGGGCAACAGAGTGATACCCTGTATCAAAAAAAAAAAAAAAAAAAAGAAAGAAAGAAAGAAAAAAATCCTGCTGGGGTTACAATTGGGGTTGATATGAATCTGTAGATAAATTTGGGGAAAATTGACATCTTAATGTTGAGTCTTATAATTCATGAATGTGAAACCACCTTTGCAGAACCATAAGTAATGAGAGAAGTCTAATATGGTTGACTCCATCTTGCTTCTAACCTCTCAGGTTACATTGTTTTTTTGTTCATTCTAATGTGGGGGCCAAGATAACTGTAAGAGGAATTTAGTTTACAGTTAAAGCCACATTCATAAGACAAAGTTAAAATTATGGTAGGGGCTTGAACTTTGCTAAAGAATAGGCGTAGTTGAACGATGACCCGCCACTGCTTAGCTTGTTTTTGTTGTATAAGTTGCTTACTGCCCCAGAGTCATGTATCTGGGGTCGCAGGATTTAGAGCTTCTCCAACTACTCCTGTAGGTAATATTACTATTGTAAAACCTAAAGAACTGGTCTTTGAGACATTTTTCAGATTTAGCATTTCAGGATACCAAGAGGTGCCACCTGGTCCTGAGACCCCTTCCCAGGAAATGACTTGCCTGTGTGAGTACAGTTTTAGACACTCCTGCAATTTCATCCCCAGCCAATCAGTTGTTTCAATTCTCCAGCCCCCTGCCTGCCAAAGTAGTAGTTAAAAAACCCAAACCTCTGAACTCTTGTGGGGATAGGTTTGAAAAGTGTCTGTCGTTCTCCTCACTTGGCTGGCCCTGCAATTATTAAACTCTTTGCTGCAACACCTGCTATTCTCATTGTTTTTTTCAGGGTGGCAGGCAAGAAGAACCCCTCGGGCTATGACAAATAGGGTACAACTCTATTTATGTAAGCCTTAATTTTTTTCAGCAGTGTTTTACAGTTTTCAGTGTAGAGGACTTACATGTCTTTTGTTACATTTGTCCTGAAGTACCTTATTTTTTGATGCTTTTATAAATGAGGTTATCATGAAAAATTTATTTCATGAATGTTTACTGGTAGTATGTAGAAACACAATTGGGTTTTGTATTTGTAACTGTATTCTGTTACCTTGCTACTTATTCTGGAAGTTGCTTTTTGGATTTGTTAGGATTTTATATAGAGACAATAAATTTATCTGCTAGTTTAATATCTATTTTCAGACTTCTGGATTCTAGTCATGATGGTATAACTGGGACTGGATTTATTCTTCTATCTTAAACAACTGGCAGACTGGGAAAACATATGGAACAATGGCTTTTTGATATTGGACAACAGATAACACAAGACAGCGATTCCTGAGAGGAGGGCAATAAGTTAGGCGAACCCCACAATTCCCACTGCTTAATGCGTGGGGAGACTATCCAAGGTGCAGTGCAGGAAAGGGGAACCCAAACAGAGCCTGGAAGTTTCACTGAGCTTCAGGGGGAGAGAGTGTGGAGTTTGAGAAGACTAAAGCAGCTCAGATTTGTGGGTTAGAGTACCAGAGAAAAGAGAGATGCACAAAGAGTGAGCTCTAGATAACTACAGAGGAATCCTCTCAAGCCTTTGGTTGAGTTCTGAGCTGAACCACTTCAAAGCAGTAGGCAGAACAACTCCTAGATCTCACACAGGGCTACGAATAGTGTTTTCACCTGCCAGAGTGGAAAGATGTTCTCAGTATATGGGATTTTTCAGTAAAGTTCTGAGAAGACTTTTCACTTACTTGCGTGTTCAAATTAGTTCTAGACTTGTATAAACCCCTGGTAAAGCTTTAATATGGTGGGAAGTGTGGATCCATGGATTGCTTACATTTTTGCATGTCTTGCAAGCAGAGGCACTAACTGACCTTTTGTTCCAGACGGTCTTTTCAAGGATATTGGAATAATGAACAGCCTTAGAATACAGAAATACTGTCTCCTTCTGGGAACAAGGACAGATTTGTTTATTGTCCAGTGTAATGAAGGTCATGTGTCCTTCTGGGACAAAATATAGTACTGCTTGTAGCACATTATAAAAATTCAGATTCCCTAAGCTCAAGGGAGATTCCCTAAGGTCTCCTTTCATTTGACTCACTCAATGTTTTGTGATAGTTAGGTTATTTGAGGGGACAAGGTGTAGGAGATGGCAAACAGGAGAAAAAGAAAATTTCTACCCTAATTATCAAAGATACCAAAAGTGTCATCTCCTTTAATTCCTGTACCAAGTCAGCAAGTTAGGTTTCATCATTATTTCCATTTTGCCTAAGGAAACGGAGGTTCACAGACATTAAACTGCTCAAGCTGTGATGCAGACCCACTGGTTGCATAGCATCCATCTGGCCTTTTCCATATTGCTGCTTTGAGACTTGGGAGGCAAGAAAAACCAATGCAAACAGGAATCTCATGTTCCTTGCCACACTGTAAATAGTAATGTCCTTTGCCTTTGAGCCAGGAGTTTTGTGTCTTTAGCTAATATTTGTGAAACTTGGTGGGTTAATGTGTTTGCTCAGAAGTAGCATAAAATCTCTGATTCTTCACAGTTCTAGATAAAAAGCAGGCCTCAAAAGGATCAAACTGATAACAGGTAACTGCATACCATAAAAAAAGATGGCAATTTTTATTTATTTATTTATTTATTTATTTATTTATTTTTGGAGATGGAGTTTCACTCTTGTTGCCCAGACTGGAGTGCATTGGTGCGATCTCAGCTCACTGAAACCTCTGTCTCACAGGTTCAAGTGACTGTCCGGCCTCAGCCTCCTGAGTAACTGGGGTTACAGGCACCCGCCACCATGCTTGGCTGATGGTTTTTTTTTTTTTTTTTTAGTAGAGACAGGGTTTCACCATGTTGGCCAGGCTGGTCTTGAACTCCTGACCTCAGGTGATCCGTCCGCCTCGGCCTCCCAAACTGGGATTACAGGCATGAGCTACCACCCCCGGCAGCAATTTTTAAAAGAACACAATATCTGGCACTCTGCTGTCTGGCATCCAGGTAAAAATTGTCACACAGGCCAGGTGTGGTGGCTCTCGTCTGTAATCCCACTGCACTGAGTGTCCAAAGTGGGAGGATCACATGAGGCCAAGAGTTTAAGACCAACCTGGGTAACATAGGAAGACCCCATCTCTACAAAAAATTTAAAAATTAGCCAGGCATGGTGGTATGTACCTGTAGTCCCAGCTACTCAGGAGGATGAGGTGGGAGAATTGTTGGAGGCCAGGGAGATGGAGGTTACAGTGAGCTATGATCCTGCTATTGCACTCCAGCCCATGCAACAGAGTGAGACCCCATCTCTTGCCAGGCTTGCTAAGAAGGAGGTAAATGTGATCCATTACAAGGAGAAAAAAAATTAATAGAAAGAGACCCAGAAATGACAAAGCTGATAGAATTATCAGCAAGGGTGATAAATCAGGTATTATAAATACACTCCATATGTTCAGAGAATAGAGGAAAACTGAACATGGTGAAGAGAAAAATGGAAGATATTCAAATATCTTCTAGAAATGAGAAGTATAATATCCGAAATGATAAGATGAATATATAATGGATGGGATCAACAATGATTAGAAACTGCCGAAGGAAAGATTAGCTCACTTGAAAACATGTTATCAGAAAATATCCAAAATAAACACATGGAGGCCAGGAGTGGTGGCTCACACCTGTAATCCCAGAACTTTGGGAGGCTGAGGTGAATGGATCACTTGAGCCCAGGATTTCAAGATCAGCCTGGGCAACATGGCAAAACCCCATCTCTACCAAAAGAAAATACTCAAATTAGCTGGGCGTGGTGTTGAACACCTGTAGTCCCAGCTACTCAGGGGGCTGAGGTGGGAGGATAGCTTGAGCCCAGGAGGCGGAGGTTGCAGTGAGCCGAGATCACACCACTGCACTCCAGCCTGGGCGACAGAGCCAGACCCTGTCTCCGCCACCCCCCTCCCCCCCCCCAAAAAAAAGTAAAGGAAACAAACAAAATAAACACATAGGGAAAAAAGAAGATACCTCTCCCAACCCTGAAAAGATCAGAACTTCAGTGACCTGTGGTACTATGTCAATCAATCTAACATGTATAATTAGGGTTTCAGAAAGAGGACAGATTTGGCCCAATTTTTTCCAAATGAGATGAAAACGAAAAACTTATAGATCAAAGATGCTCAATAGATTTTAGGCAGAGGAAACATGAAAAATTATATATATACCAAGCTACATTATTAAGCTACTGAAAGTCAGTGATAAAGAGAACATCTTAAAAGCAGCCAGAGAAAAAATACACAATGGCATAGTTTCTTTGCATCAGAAACTATGCAAGCTGGAAAAAGTTAGATATATTTAAAACACCGGGGTGAGTATGGAAAACCCTGTCAACCTAGCGTTCCATGCATTCAAAAATACCTTTCAGAAATGAAGGCAAACTAAAGTTTTTTCGCATGAACACATGCTGAGAGAATTCATTGCAAACAGACCACTAAAAGATATATTAAAGGATTTTTTCCTTTTTTTGGAGACGGAGTCTTGCTCCAGCTCAGGCTGGAGTGCAGTGGCGTGATCTCGGCTCACTGCAACCTCTGCCACCCGGGTCCCGGTTCAAGCAATTTTCCTGCCTCAGTCTCCCGAGTAGCTGGGATTACAGGCACGTGCCACCATGCCCAGCTAATTTTTGTATTTTTAGTAGAGACAGGGTTTCACCGTGTTGGCCAGGATGGTCTTGAGCTCCTGACCTCGTGATCCGCCCGTCTCGGCCTCCCGAAGTGCTGGGATTACAGATGTGAGCCACTGCACCCGGCCAATTTTAAAGGAATTTCTTCTGCATGAAGGAAAATAGCACCAAGGGAAAAGTTAGGTTTATACAAGGTAATGTAGAACATTTAGAAATGTTAAATATGTGTATTTAGTGTAAAATACACCTGTTCAAAAATTTTTTTATTATACTTTAAGTTCTAGGGTACATGTGCACAATGTGCAGGTTTGTTACATATGTATACATGTGCCATGTTGGTGTGCTGCACCCATCAACTCATCATTTACATTAGATATTTCTCCTAATGCTGTTCCTCCCCACTCCCCCCACCCCACGACAGGCCCTGGTGTGTGATGTTCCCCTTCCTGTGTCCAAGTGTTCTCATTGTTCATTTCCCACCTGTGAGTGAGAACATGCGTACACCTGTTCAAATTTTTAAAGATATCTCTGAAAAAGTAATAACTAGGCTGAACCACATGACTGACACCTGTAATCCTAGCACTTTGGGAGGCTGAGGCAGGAGGATCACTTGAGCCCAGGAGTTTGAGACCAGCCCTGGCAACACAGCAAGACTCCGTCTCTACAAAAAATTAAAAAATTAGCCAGGCATGGTAGTGCGTGCTTGTAGTCTTAGCTACTTGAAGGCTGAGATAGGAGGATTTCTTGAGCCTAGGAGTTCAAGGCTCCATATATGGAACAATGGTTCCATGTATTTTCTGCACTCCAGCCTGGCCAACAGAGCTGAACCTTGTCTCAACAAACAAAAGAAGAAAAATAATTTATAACAATAGAAGTAAAATGTATGAAAATGGCCAGGGAAAGGGAGAAGGGCATACTATTGTAAAGTTCACTTCATATACATGAAGTAGTATAGTATTGAGAGCAGAATGTGATTAAAGATGTACAATGGAGAACCTAGAGCAATCATAACAGAAAGAAAGAAAAGAAGGAAGGGAGAAAAGAAAGAAAGAAAAATGAAGGAAAGGGAAGGAAGGAGGAGAGAGGGAATAAATAAAGAAAGGGAAAGATAAATAATAAGCAATAGTGAAGATAAAGTAGAATCATGAAAGACATTCCATTTAAAAAAAGATAAGAAGAAAAATGAACAGAAAATAAATGGAACATACAGAAGATAAAAAGCAAGGTAGTAGATATAAACTCACCTAAAATGATAATCACATTATCTAAATGGCCAAAATTCTCCAATTAAAATGGTTGTCAGATTAGATTTTTAAAAAGGTCCAAGTGTATGCTATCTAAAACAAACAACAACAACAATAACAAAAAACACACACTGAGATAATAGAAAAATCTATACCATGCAAAGAGAGTTGGAGTGCCTGTCTTAATCAGACAAAGTAGATTTCAGAACAAGAAATATTACTAAGCCTTGCTCTAAAATAGAGTGACAATTTTATAAGGGATAAGGAGTGACAATTTTATAAGGATAAAAGGGTCAGATAATCAGGAGAACATGTGTTTGCCTCTAATAACCGAGCTTCAAAATACATAAAGCAAAATCTAAGAGAACTTGAGAGAAAAAGACAGATCCAAAATTATTATTGGAGGTTTTAACACCACCATCCCATGTAATTAACAGAAAATCTGTAGTGATATAGCCGCTTTGAACAGCATATCAGTTAAACTGTTTAATTGACATTAATATAGCATTTAATCCAACAAATGAATAGTATACATTCTTTTCCAGTGCACACAGACTTTTACCAAGATAGCACATATTCTGGCCATAAAACAAGTTTTAATACATTTAAAAGGACTGAAATCATGCAAAGTATATTTGACAAAAATAGAATTAAACTAGACATCATTAATAAAATAATACCTGGAAAAATCCCCAAATATTTGAAAATTAACAGTTTTTGTATAACCCATGGATCAAAGAAGAAATAATAAATTAAATGACCAATATTTTGAATTGAACAAAAATGAAAACATTATCAACATCAAGGGATGCATCTAAAGCAGTGCTTACAGGGAAATTCATAACATTAAAATTTTAGCATTATGCTAAAATTTATAGCATTATTATTTTTTATTTCCACAGGGTGAGGTTTATCCTCAACAAAACTGTCCTCTCCCATCTCCAGCCTCGGACAGGGTAGGACATGCGGGGGCTAAGATGTGGCTCCAGTGGCTGAGGGGCCTCTGAGAAACAAGTAAGGGCCCTGGGTTTCCAGGCAAAACCATGTCTGGCTCCTCCAGCCAGGCTGAGTCCGCTGTGCCTCCCTGCCCAGGCCTTGGGAAAGAGGAGGGTGCGCTGGCTCCTGGCTAGTTCCAAAGTGGAGTGTGAAAATAGTGAGATGTTTACATGCAGTAGCCAGTCCAGGGTGGTACTCACACCTCTTTCTGGAAGTTGACATTGGGTGGTTCTGTGGGCTCCCAGGCTGTTGCTTAGTGCAGTCAGCTGTTCTTGGGGGTTGTGGGGGAAGAGCCCAGTGTGATGGATTTGAGGGCATTCCAGCTCTGAGGTTGCAGTCTTCTCCTTGGCAATGGGCTGGCTACAGTAGCAGGTCAAAGTGTGGAACCTCGGGTGGAGTGCTCTTATTTTAGTTAAAAAAAAAAAAAGTCTCAAATCAATGATCTAAGCTTTCACATTGAGGAATGAGAGGAAGAGGAGCAAATTACACTTAAAGTAAGCAAAAGGAAGAATCTAATAGAGGCACAAAGCATCAATGGAATAGAAAATAGAAAACAGAGAAAATGAAGCCAAAATCTAGTTTTTTAAAAGTGATCAATAAAATTGATAAAATGTTGACAAACTGATTAGGGGAAAGGCACACATTTCCAGTATCAGGAATCAGAGAGGTAAAATCACTATAGATTCTAAGCCATGAAAAGGATACTAAGGGCTGGGCATGGTGGGGCTCATGCCTGTAATCTCAACACTTTGGGAGGCCAAGGTGGGTGGATTGCTTGAGCCCAGGAGTTTGAGACCAAACTGGGCAACATGGTGAAACCCTATCTCTACACAAAATGCCAAAGTTAGCCAGGTATGGTGGTGCATGCCTGTGGTCCCAGCTACTCTGGAGGCTGAGGTGGGAGGATTGCCTGAGCCTGGGAGGTTGAGGCTGCAGTGAGCTGTGATTGTGCCACTCTCCACCAGTCTGGGCCACAGAGGGAGACTTTGTCTCAAAAAAAAAAAAAAAAAAAGATAATAAGTGGTCGGTAAAGTCTGGCCTGTGTGCCTAATCTGGCTTGCCATCTCTTTTGTGAGTAAAGCTTTATTGGAATACAGACACAACTATTTACATTTTATCTATGGCTGAGTAGTTATGGGAGACCACATTGCCAGAAAAGCCTGAAATATTTACTATGTAGCTTCTTACAGAAAAAGTTTGCTGACCCTTGACTTAGTTGAAAAGAACAAATTCATTGACAGACACTAACTATCAAAGTCACTCAAGGAAACATAGATAGCCTGTATATTCCCCTGTCCCCTGAAAAAATTGATTTATAGTTAAAGTTTTCCCACAATGAAAGCTTTGGGCCCAGATGGCTTCACTGGTAAATTCCACTTCTTCCTTTTCATCTTTTATTTATTTACTTTTCGGCTTCACTGGTAAATTCCACTTCTTCCTTTTCATCTTTTATTTATTTACTTTTCGGCTTCACTGGTAAATTCCACTTCTTCCTTTTCATCTTTTATTTATTTACTTTCCTCTAGGATTTCAGTATAGTGTTTCATAGAGTTGCTGAAATAAGACATCTTTGCCTTGTTCTTAATCTTACTGAGATAACATTCAATATTTTACCTTAAGTGTGTTAGGTTAGTTGTAGGTTTTATGTAGAAGCCATTATCAGATTGGGAAAGTTTCCTTCTGTTCCTTTGCAGACCTTATTTATTCTGAATGGGTGTTAAATTTTTTTTCATGCTTCTTTCTGCTTCAGTTCACTTGACCTATATCTTTTTTCTTTTTAATTATGTTAATATGGCAAAGCACATTGACTGCTTTTAGAATGTTAAACCCACATTGTACATTTCTGGGATAAACTGTATTTTGTCATGATGATTTATTTATTTTATATTTTTATAGATATTTTGTTAAAGATTTTCATGTCTATAATCTTGAAGGCTGAGTGTCTGTAACTTTCTTTTCTTGCAATTTTTTGTCAGGTTTGGTATCAGAGTCATAATGGCCTCCTAAACCAAATTGGGAGAGTGTACTTATATTTTCTATTTTTTGAAGGAACCATGTTATTTATTTCTTAAAGTTTAATATAGTATGCTATTGAAGTCACCTGAGCATGAAGTTTTCTTTGTGTGTAAGTTTGTATTAACCAATTCCTTTTTTTTTAGTGGTAACAAAGCTATTCAAAAATTTATTGCTTTTTGTGTCAGTTTGTTAAATTCTGTTTTTTTAAATAAAGAATTTGTCTACTTAATCTAATTCGTTAAATTTATTGACATAAAGATATAATATTACGTTATTATACTTTTGATGTCTTTAAAATCTTTAGCAATATAGCCTCTCCATTCTTAATACTGGTAATTTGTGTTTTTTCTCTGTTATTTTTATTTATTTATTTATTTATTTATTTATTTATTTATTGAGACTGATTCTTACTCTGTTGCCCAGGCTGGAGTGCAGCAACTCACAGCAACACCCCCCCTATCCTGCCCACAACCCCCAGGTTCAAGCGATTCTCCTACCTCAGCTTCCCAAGGAGCTGGGATTACAGACACAAGCCACCACACCTGGCTAATTTTTGTATTTTTAGTAGACATGGGGTTTCATTATGTTGGCCCGGCTGGTCTCAAACTCCTGACCTCAGGTGATCTGCCTGCCTTGGCCTCCTAAAGTGCTGGGATTACAGGGATGAGCCACCATGCCCAGTCTTTTTTTTTCTGTTTCTTGATCAGTGTTTTAAAAATATGTGTTATCATTATTTTCATTTTTATTTTGTCCTTGTCAAACAGCTTAGATGTTTTTCCAGCGTTATTGAGATATAATTGACAACTAAAATTGTACATATTTAAGGTATACAACTTGATGTTTTGATATATGTGTGCATTGAGAAATGTTACAATCAAGGTAACTAACACACTCATCACACTTTTTTTTTTTGTGGTAATGAGAACACTTAAAATCTACTTTCTTAGCACATTTTAAGGATACAATACAGATTGTTAACTGTAGTCACATGGCTGTACATTAGATTTCCAGAACTTATTCATCCTGCATAACTGAAACTTTGTACCCTTTGACCAACATTTTCCATTTCCCCCTCCCTCCAGCTTCTGGTAGCCACCATTTTACTCTTTGCTTCTGTTAGTTTGACTATTTTATTTATTTATTTCCTTATATATTTATGGTGATGGGGCCTTGCTATGTCACCCAGGCTGGAGTACAGTGGTGTGGTCATAGCTCACTGTAGCCTTGACCTCCCACGCTTAAGTGATCCTCCCATACCAGCCTCCTGGGTAGCCGGTACCACAGGCATGCACCACCATATCCAAATAACTAAAAAATTGTTTTTTTGTAGAGAAAGGGTCTCCCTGTGTTGCCCAGGTTGGTTGTGAACTGGGCTTAAGTGATCATCCTGCCTTGGCTTTCCAAGATGCTGGTGTGTCTGGAATTGGTGGGTTCTTGGTCTCACTGACACTAAGAATGAAGCCACGGACCCTAGCGGTGAGTGTTACAGTTCTTAAAGATGGTGTGTCTGGAGTTTGTTCCTTGAGACGTTCAGATGTGCCTGGAGCTTCTTCCTTCTGGTGGGTTCGTGGTGTCGCTGGCTTGAGGAGTGAAGCTGTAGACCTTCGTGTGAGTGTTACAGCTCATAAAGGCAGCATGGACCCAAAGAGTGAGCAGCCTCAAGATTTATTGCAAAAAGCAAAAGAACAAACCTTCCACGGTGTGGAAAAGAACCCCAGAGGTTGACACTGGGTGGGCCGGCAGCCTGCTTTTATTCCCTTATCTGGCTCCACCCACATCCTGCTGATTGGTCTATTTTACAGAGAGCTAATTGGTCCACTTTACAGAGAGCTGATTGGATTGTTTTGACAGAGTGCTGATTGGTACGTTTACAATCCTTGAGCTAGACACAGAGTTCCAGACATAAAAGTTCTCCAAGTCCCCACTAGGTTAGCTAGATACAGAGTACCAATTGGTGTATTTACAAACCGTGAGCTAGACACAGAGTACTGATTGGTGTATTTACAAACCCTGAGCTGGACACAGAGTGCTGATTGGTGCGTTTACAATCCTTGAGCGAGACACAGAGTGCTAGACATAAAAGTTCTCCAAGTTCCCACTAGGTTAGCTAGATACAGAGTACCAGTTGGTGTATTTACAAACTTGAGCTAGACACAGAGTACTGATTGGTGTATTTACAAACCCTGAGCTAGACACAGAGTGCTGATTGGTGCATTTACAATCCCTTAGCTAGACATAAAAGATCCCCAAGTCCCCACCAGACTCAGGAGCCCAGCTGGCCTCACCCAGTGGATCCCACACCTGGGCTGCAGGTGGAGCTGCCTGCCAGTCCTGAGCTGCACCTGCACTCCTCAGCCCTTGGGCGGTCTATAGGACCGGGCCTCACTGAGCAGGGGGCAGTGCCCTGCAGGGCGGAGGGGGGACGGGGGAGGGGGGTGCTCAGATATGGTGGGCTGCAGGTCCTGAGGCCTGCCCCGCCAGGCAGCTAAAAATTTGAGAGCAGCGCCGGAGGGCCGGTGCTGCTGTGGGACCCGGGGCAACCTCCGCAGCTGCTGGCCTGGGTGCTAAGCCCCTCACTGCCCTGGGCTGGCGGTGCCGGCCTGCCCCTGAGCACGAGCCTGCCCCGGTGGGAACTGCCACTGGCCTGGGAGCGCCGCCCTGGTTCCTGCTGGTGCCTCTTCCTCCACACCTCCCCGCAAGCAGAGGGAGGCTGCTCTGGCCTCATCCAGCCCAGAGAGGGGCTCCCACGGTGCCGTGGCAGGCTGAAGGGCTCCTCAAGCGCCACCAGAGTGGATGCCGAGGCCGAGGAGGTGCTGAGAGTGAGGGCTGCTAGCACATTGTCACCTCTCACTGGGATGACAGGCATGAGCCACCACACTTGGTTGAGTTTGACTACTTTAAATACCACATATAAGTGAGATTACACAGTATTTGCCTTCCTGTGTCTTATTTTACTTATCATAATGTCCTCCAGTTTCAGCATGTTATCACAAATGGCAAGATTTCCTTTTTAAAGGCTGAATAATATTCCATTGTGTGTGTATATATATGTGTGTGTGTATATATATATACAGTCTTTATCCATTCATCTACTGACAAATGTTTAGATTATTTTGCATATTTTAGCTATTGAGGATAGTACTTCAATAAACAGGTGAGTGCAGGTATCTCTTTGAGATACTGATTTCATTTCCTTTGGATATATACCCAGAAGTACAATGGCTGGATCATATGGTATTCTACTTGGAATTTTTTGTGATGTCTCCATACTGGTTTTCAAAATTACTGTACCAATTTACATTCCCACTAACAGCATAAAAGGCTTTCCTTTTCTACACGTCCTCTCCAACACTTATTTTTTGTCTTTTTGATAATAACCATTCTAGCAGGTGTGAGGTGATATCCCATGGTGGTTTTGACTTCTATTTCCTTGATGATTGGGGATGTTAAGTATGTTTCCACAAACCTGTTGGTTATTCATATTTCTTCTTTTGAGAAATGTTCATTAATATCCTTTGAAGGCGGGGCACAGTGGCTCATGTCTGTAATCCCAGCACTTTGGGAGGCCGAGGCGGGCAGATCACAAGGTCAGGAGATCGAGACCATCCTGGCTAACACGGTGAAACCCCATCTCTACTAAAAATACAAAAAATTAGCCGGGCGTGGTGGCAGGCACCTGTAGTCCCAGCTACCCAGGAGGCTGAGGCAAGAGAATGGTGTGAGCCTGGGAGGTGGAGCTTTCAGTGAGCCAAGATCACGCTACTGCACTCCATCCTGGGCGACAGAGAGAGATTTCGTCCCCACCACCCCCCCCCCCCCCAAAAAAAGATCCTTTGACCACTTTTTTGAGATAACAATTTTATTTCTGTAGGCTACACACACACACACACACACATACACACACACACACGGGGATGGGGAATTGCTGTATTTTATGGTAGTTCCCTTCGACCGTTTTTAACCTTTTTTTTTTTTTTTTGTCTATTATGTTGTATGCAGCCAGGTGCAGTATCATGCTACTTGGGAGGCTGAAATTGGAGGATTGCTTGAGGCCAGTAGTTTGAGACCAGCCTGGTTAACATAGTGAGACCTCTGTTTAAAAATAAAAAAAGTTTTGTATCAGCTATTTATATATTTTGGATATTAACCCCCTTATCAGATATATGGTTTACAAATATTTTCTCCCATTCTATAGAATGTCTTTTCACTCTGTCAATTGTTTCCTTTGCAGTGCAGAAGCTTTTTAGTTTGATGTAATACCATTTGTCTATTTTTACTTTTGTTGTCTGTGCTTTTGGTGTTACATCTGAAGACTCATTGCCCAGGCTAATGTCAAGAAGATTTCACCTCTTTTTTCTTAGAATAGTTTTACAGTTTCAGGCCTTATGTTTAAGTCTTTAATCCATTTTAAGTTGAATTTTTATGTGGTGTGAGTTAAGTCCAGTTTCATTCTTCTGCATGTAGATATATGGTTTTTCCAACATCATTTATTGAAGAAAGTATTCTTTGCCTTTTGTATGCTTTTAGCAACCTTGTCAAAGATCATTTAACTGTAAATACATGGATTTGTTGCTGGACTCCTTATTCTCATCCATTGGTTTATGTGTCTATTGTCATGTCAGTATGATACTATTTTGATTGCTGTAGCTTTCTGATATGAATTCAGGAAGTGTGATGCTTCCAGCTTTTCTCTTCTTGCTCAAAATTACTTTGGCTATTTGGGGTCTTTTGTGATTCCATATAAATTTAAGGATTATTATTATTATTCTATAAAGAATGCCACTGATGGCTGGACGCAGTGGCTCACACCTGTAATCCCAGCACTTTGGGAGGCCCAGGTGGGCGGATCACCTGAGGTCAGGAGTTTGAGACCAACCTGGCCAACATGGTGAAATCCCATCTCTACTAAAAATAAAAAAAATTATCCGGGCATAGTGGCGCACACCTGTAATCCAAGCTGGGCTGAGGGAGGCTGGGATTTGGGAGGCTGAGACAGGAGAATCACTTGAACCCAGGAGGCAGAGGTTGCAGTGAGCTGAGATCGTGCCATTGCACTCCAGCCTGGGTGACAGAACGAGACTCCGTCTCAAAAAAAAAAAAAAAAAAAAAGAAAAAGAGAAAAGAAAAAAAAAAGAATGCCATTGGAACTTTGGTAAAGATTACATTTAATCTGTAGATCGTTTGGGTAGTGCTGTGGTTTGAATGTGTCCCCTCAAATTAATATGTTGAAACTTAATTGCCAATATGATAGTATTAAGATGTAGGACCTTTAGGAGGTGAATGTGGGAACTTCAGAAGGTGATTGGGTCAGGAGGGCTTTGCCCTCATGAATGGAATTCCTGACCTTATAAAAAGGCTGGAGGAAACCATGTAGACCCCTTTTGCCCTTCTGCCTTCTGCCCATATGAGAACAGGTGTTTATTTGCTCTGGTAGGCATAGCAACAAGGTGCCATCTTGGAAGCAGAGACCAGGCCTTCATCAGACATTGACCCTGTGCCTTGATCTTGGACTTCCAGAGAATATGACAAATAAAATTACCCAGTCTTAGGTATTTTGTTATAGAAGCACAAATGGACTAAGACATAGTATGGATATTTTAACAGTAATAATTCTTCCAATCCATTAACATGGGATATCTTTCCATTTATCTGTGTCTTATTTAATTTCCTTCATTAATGTTTTATAATACTCAGTGTGTAAGTCTTTCAATTCAACTCTTTGGCTAAGTTTGTTTCTAAGTATTTTGTTCTTTTTCTTGCTATTATAAATGGCATTAATTTATAATTTTCCTTTTCAGATCATTCTTTGTGTATAGAAACATGAATGATTTTTGTATGTTGATTTTGTATCCTGCAACTTTACTAGTTCTAATACTTTTTTTTTGTTGAGTCTTTTAGTTTTCTATATATATATATAATCATGTCTACTGCAAATAGAGATAGTTTTACTTTTTTCTTTTTAATTTGGATGCCTTTATTTCATTTTCTTCTCTAATTGCTCTGGCTAGGATATCCACACTATGTTGAATGGAAATAGTGAGAATGGCATCTTTTCCTTTAACCAGATCTTCTAGGCAAAACTCTCAGTTTTTTTTTCTGCATTGATTGGGATGTTAGCTGTGGGCTTCTTCTATATGTTTTTTATTATATTGAGGTACATTCTCTCTATACCCATTTTTTGAGAATGTTTATTATGAATAAATGTTGCATTTTGCTACATGCTTTTTCTGCATCTGTTGAGATGATCAAAAGGGTTTTTTCATTATGTTAATGTGGTGTATTACATTCATTGATTTGCTAGTGTTGAACCATTCTTACATTCCAGGGATAAATTCCACTTGGTCGTGGTGTATGAGCCTTTTAATGTGCTGTTATTATTTGGTTTATAGGTATTTTATTGAGGATTTTGCATCTGTGTTTATCAGGGGTATTTGCCTGTAGTTTCCTTTTCTTGTGGTATCTTTGATATCTGGGTGTTGTTTGCCTGATAATAATTATGAGGAGGCATTCATCCTCCTCCTTCTTCTCTTTCTCCTTCTTCTTCTCCTCCTCCTCCTCCTCTTCCTCCTCCTCCTTTTTTTTTTTTTTTTTTTTTGGAGACAGAGTCTTGCTCTGTTGGCCAGGCTGGGGTGCAGTGGTATGATGTAGGCTCACTGCAACCTCTGCCTCCCAGATTCAAGCTATTCTCCTGCCTCAGCCTCCAGAGTAGCTGGGATTACAGGCATCTGTCACCACACTTGGCTAATTTTTTTTTTGTATTTTTAGCAGAGACAGAGTTTCACCATGTTGGCCAGGCTGGCCTCAAACTCCTGACCTCAAGTCATCTGCCTGCCTTAGCCTCCCAAAGTGCTGGGGTTACAGGCATGAGCTACCACACCCGGCCACCTTTTCTATTTTTTGGAAGAGATTAAGAAGATTGGTATTAATTTTTCTTTAAATGTTTTGTAAAATTCATCCATGGAGTCATCTAGTCCTGGGTTTTTCTTTGTTGGGAGATTTTTGAATACTGATTTATTCTCCTCATTTATTATTGATATTTTCAGGCTTTCTAGTTATTCTCAATTCAATTTCAGTTGGCTTTATGTTTTTAGAAACTTATCCATTTCTTGTAGGTTATCCAATTTGTTGGCATATAATTATTCTTAAGTGTTCCTTATGACCCTTTCTATTTCTGCAGCATTCATTGTAATGCCTCTTCATTCATTTTTTATTTTATTTGTATTTTCACTCTTTTTTTCTTCATTCTTTTCTTTCCTTTTTCTTTTGAGACAGAGTCTTGTTCTGTTGCCTAGGCTGGAGTGCAGTGGCACAGCCATGGCTCACTGCAGCCTTGACTTCCCAGGCTCAAGTAACCCTCCCACGTCAGCCTCCCGAATAACTGAGACTACAGGCATATACCGTCACACTGGCTCATTTTTGTATTTCAGTTGAGACGGGGTTTTGCCATATTGGCCATGCTGGTCTTGAACTCCTGACCTCAGGTGATCTGCCCACCTTGGCCTCCTAAAGTGCTGGGATTACAGGTGTAAGCCACTGAGCCCAGCCTTTTTTTCCTTAGACTAGCTAAGTATTTGTTGATTTTATCTTTTCAAAAAATCAACTCTTGGTTTTGTCAATTTTCTTCTGTTGTTTTCTTTTCTTTATCTGATTTATTTTTGCTCTAATCTTTATTGTGCCTTTTGCTACCATTTGGCTTAATTTGTTTTCTAGTTTGTTAAGGTGTGAAGTTAGATCATTTATTTGAGATTTTCTTTTTGAATGTAGACGTTTATTGCTCTAAAGCTTCCTCTTAGTATTGCTTCTACTGCATCTCATAAGTTTTGGTATTTTGTATTATCATCTTTGTTTGTTTGCAGATAGTTTTAAAATTTCCTTTTGATTTCTTCTTTTACCCAGTGGTTATTCAAGAATGTGTTTTTTAGTTTCCATGTAAATGTGGATCTTCTCATTTTATTAGTTATTGATTTTTATTTCATTCCATTGTAATTGAAAGAGATAGATATTTGGAATGACTTGTATCTGCTTATGTTTGCTATAACTTGTTTTGTGACCTGACATGTGATCTATCCTGGAGAATGTTCTCTGTGCTCTTGAAAAGAATATTTTTCTACTGTTGGGTGAAAATTTCTGTATATATTTGTTGGGTCCATTTGGTCTATCATGTTCAAATCAGCTGTTTTTTAAATTGATTTTTTGCCTACATGTTCTATTCATTACTGAAAGTGGCGGTAGTGAGGTCTACTAATTTATTGTATTGCTGTCAATTTCTCCCTTCAAATCTATCAATATTTGTTTTATATATTAGATTCTCTGACATTGAGTGCATATATATTTGTAATTGTTATGTATTCCTATTAAATTGACCTTTTTATCAATATAAAATTACCGTAACATTACCTTTTTTCTTTAGAGAATGTTTTTTACTCAGCTAACTTTTTTTTTTTTCTTTTGAGACAGTTTTGTTCTTGTTGCCCAGGCTGGAGTGCAGTGGCATGCATTTTGGCTCACTGCAACCTCTGCCTTATGGGTTCAAGTGCTTTTCCTGCCTCAGCCTCCTAAGTAGCTGGGATTATAGACATGTACCACCACACCTGGCTAATTTTTTGTAGTTTTTTTTTTTTTAGCAGAGACAGGGTTTCACCATGTTGGTCAGGCTGGTCTTGAATGCCTGACCTCAGGTGATCTACCCGCCTGGGCCTCCCAAAGTGCTGGGCTTACAGGCAAGAGCCACTGCACCCAGCCTCAAAGTTTAATTTTTTTCTCATGTTAAGTATGGCCACTTCTGCTCTCTTTTGGTTACTTTTTGCATGGAATATCTTTTTCTATCCCTTTACTTTCAGTCTATGTGTGTTCTTAAGTCTAAAATGAGTTTCTTGTAGACATTATATCATTAGATCTTGATTTTTTTTTTTTTTTTGAGACGGAGTCTCACTGTGTCGTCCAGGCTGGAGTGCAGCGGCACGATCTTGGCTCATTTCAAGCTCCACCTCCCAGGTTCACACCATTCTTCTGCCTCAGCCTCCCGAGTAGCTGGGACTACAGGCGCCTGCTAGCACGCCTGACTAATTTTTTTTTTCTTTTTTTGTATTTTTAGTAGAGATGGGGTTTCACCGTGTTACCCGGGATGGTCTCCATCTCCTGACCTTGTGATCCACCCACCTTGGCCTCCCAAAGTGCTGGGATTATAGGCGTGAGCAACCACGCCCAGCCTAGATCTTGATTTTTTAAATCTAATCAGCCTGTATGCCTTTTGATTGGGGATTTTATTTTATTTACATTTAAAGTAACTCTTACTAAGTGAGGACTTACTATTGCCATTTTGTTGTTTTTTTTGTTTTATAGTTCTTTTGTTCTTCTCTTCCTCTCTTGCTATCTTCCTTTTTTTAAAATTTGATGGTTTTTATAGTGAATTGCTTTGATTCTTTTCTGTAACACTCTGTGGTTACTTTCAATCTTGAATAAAATAACTTGTAGTTAGAATAATCTATTTTGAGTTGATAATTTAATTGCATACAAATCTGTACAGTGTTACTTCCTCTGCCTGAATTTTGTGTTTCTGTATTAAGAGTTTCATTCTCATTCTTTCAAGACAGTATCTCACTTTGTTCCCAGGCTGGAGTGTAGTGGCCTGATCTCAGCTCACACTGTAGTCTCTGCCTCCTGGGTTCAAGCGATTCTCCTGCCTCAGCTACCTGAGTAGCTGGGATTACAGGTTGCACCACCATGCCCGGCAAATTTTTGTATTAAGAGTTTCATTCTTTTCATAGTGTGCATTGGTTAACAAATCTTTTTTTTTTTTAACCTTTATGTTAGGATTAAAACTGTATGTACCACCATTACAGTGTTATGTGATTCTGTATTTGTCTATACACCTTCACCAGGAGATTTAGGCTTTCACATTGCTAGTTAGCATACTTCACATTGCTGTTTAGCATGTTTCAATTTGAAGAACTTCCTTGAGTATCTCTTGTAAGGCAAGTCTAGTGGTGATGAACTCCCTCAAGTTTTGTTTATCCAGAAAAATGTAATTTGTCCTTCATTAAAATTTTTGAAAATGTTAAAATTATTTTCACATTTTTAGTAGAGATGAATTGTCACTATGTTGCCCAGATGTGGGGCTCAAATGATCCTACTTCCTCGGTCTCCCAGAGTTCTGGGATTACAGACATGAACCACTGCACCTAGCCTGTCCTTCATTTTTAAACAATAATTTTTCTAGGTATATCTTGGTTGGCTGTTTTCTCTTTCAGTACTTTGAATATTTTATCCCTTCCTCTTGGTCGATGAGGTTTAGGCTGAGAAATCTACTGATAGTCTTATATGTGAGAGTCTCCTTCCTTCCTTCCTTCCTTCCTTCCTTCCTTCCTTCCTTCCTTCCTTCCTTCCTTCCTTTCTTTCTCTCTCTCTCTCTTTCTTTCTTTCTTTCTTTCTTTTTTCTTTCTCTCTCTCTCTCTTTCTTTCTTCTTTCTTTCTTTTGGAGTCTCACTCTGTCACCCAGGCTGGAGTGCAGTGACACATTCCTGGCTCACTGCAACCTCTGCCTCCTGGGCTGAAACGATCCTCCCACCTCAGCCTCCTGAGTACCTGGGGCTACAGGTATGTGCCATTGCACTGGGCTAATTTTTGTAGTTTCAGGAGAGACAGGGTTTCACCATTTTGGCCAGGCTGATCTTGAACTCCTGACCTCAAGTGATTCACCTGCCTCAGCCTCCTAAAGTGCTGGAATTACAGGTGTGAGCCACTTCACCTGGTCTGTCTTTTTTTTTTTTTAGACAAATCTTGCTCTGTCACCCAGGCTGGAGTGCAATGGTGTGATCTCAGCTTACTGCAACCTCTGCCTCCTGGATTCAAGTGATTCCCTCAGCCTCCTGAGTAGCTGTGATTACAGGTGCCCATCACCATGCCTGGGTAATTTTTTTTTGTATTTTTAGTAGAGACAGTGTATCACCATGTTGGTCAGGCTGGCCTCAAACTCCTGACCTCAGGTGATCCATCTGCCTCGGTCTCCCAAAGTGCTGGGATTACAGGTGTGAGGCACTGTACCTGGCCTCTCCTTCATTTTTAAAAGACAATTTTTCCAAGTATAGTATTCTTGGTTTGACTGTTTTATCTTTCAGTACTTTGAATATATCATCCCATCTTCCTGGCATATAAGGTTTCTTCTGAGAAATCTATTGATAGTCTTATATGTGATGAGTCATTTTTCTTGTGCTACTTCAAAAATTCTCTTTGTCTGATCTTTAACAATTTAATTATAATGTGTCTAGGTGTAGACTTCTTTATGTTTAACCTACTTGGAATCTTTTAGTATTCCTGAATCTGGATGTCTATGTTCTTCCCTCAATTTGGATAGTTTTCAATTATTATTTTGTTACATATGTTTTCTGCTTCTTTCTCTATTTTCCTTGTGGGACTTTTATAATGTGTATATTGGTTTGCACATTCATGTCCCCCAAATCCTGGAGGCTTTCTTTTTCATTCTTTTTTTTTTCTCCTCTGACTGGATAATTTCAAATAACCTGTGTTTGAGGTTGTTGAATCTTTCTTCTGTTTGATCAAGTCTGCTGTTGAAGCTCTCTATTGTATTTTTTATTTTACTCTTGTATTCTTCAGCTCCATAATTTCTGCTTTTTTTTTGTTTTGTTTATTTGTTTGTTTGTTTTTGTTTTTTGTTTGAGTTGGAGTTTCACTCTGTTGCCCAGGCTGGAGTGCAGTAGTATGATCTCCCCTCACTGCAACCTCTGCCTCCTGGGTTCAAGAGATTCTCCTGCCTCAGCCTCTTGAGTAGCTGAGATTACAGGGGCCTGCCACCACGCCTGGCTAATTTTTCTATTTTTAGTAGAAACAGGGTTTCACCATGCTGGCCAGGCTGGTCTCAAACTCCTGACCTCACGTAATCTGCCCACCTCAGCCTCTCAAAGTGCTGGGATTACTGGGATTATAGGTGTGAGCCACCATGCCTGGCCCTGTTTTTTTTTTTTTTTTTTTTTTATGATTTCTATCTCTCTATTGAACTTCTAGTTTTGTTAATATATTGTTTGTGATATCACTGAGTGAGATGTCAGTCTATGTTATCTTTAGCTTACTGAGCCACTTTAAAACACTTTTACTTTGAGTTCTTTGTCAGGCAATTCATAGATCTCCATTTCTTTGGGGTTGGTTCCTGGAAATTTATTTCGTTTTTTGGTGATGTCATATTTTCTTAATTTTTCATGTTCCTTGTAGGCTTGCAATGGTGTCAGTGCATTTGAAAGAGCAGTCACCTCTTACTGCCTGCAAGGGTAGTGGCTGGGTGAGATGCATGGTGCACTGGGTCAGCATGGGACTGGAGACTTGTGGGGCACATATGGGCATCAATTCTAAAGGGGGTGTCATGGCATTGGGTCTGATAGGTGAGTGCACACATCAATGCCAGGCTTGGGGTGAATAAGCAGCATTCACCCGGGTTCCAGAGGATGCAGCTGAGGCTCTGGCTTTGGAGGGGGTGCAGCAGTGTGAGTTCTGGCAGCTCCATCGGCTGGTGTCAGCATTCTTGAAGACTGTGGGGGTCCTTGGCAGTTAAAGCTGTGGGTATTTGTAGCAGTGGGGATGGCTGCTAGAGTCCTGAGTGGCAAAGGTTGCATGGGTTTTCCTGCTCTCCTTTTCACCTTGTGAGGAAGTCACAGCTAATGGTATTCCTCTTGGCATTGAGCTGTGCCAGCCTGGGGAATGGGGTTACACAGGTAAAATGCTTTCTATACTTTTCTGCATGACCATCCTCAGTTTTTCTGTTTTACTGAGTTGCAGTAGCTTTTTAATTGTACTCCAGAGCTCTCCCAGAGCTATTTTCATCTGTGGATAATTGTTCAATTGTTGTTTTTGTGGATGTATAAGGACTGGTACATCCTAGTTTGCTCTCTTGCTGTGTCAGTCCTCTTGCTCAATATTATTAGAAGTTTATCAGTCTTAATCTTGTCAAAGAACGAAATTTTGACTTTGTTAATTTTTCTAGTCTTTGATGATTTTATTAATTTTCCATTTAAAAATTCTGTCTTCTACTTAAATTGGTTTTAATTTGCTCATCTTTTTAAAATCCTCATAAATTATAAACTTGCATTATTTGTGTTAATTTTTTCTTTTCTATTCATTTAAAGCTATAGTATTCACTCTAAGACTGTTTTAGCTGTGTTCTGTACATTTTCATATTCTATTTTCATAATCATTTAATTTAAAATACTTAATTTTTTAAAATTATTTTTTCTTTTACCCATGGGTTATTTGGAAGTGTGTGTTTTAATTTCCAAATATTTAGGAATTATGTAGTTTTTTTCTTGTTATTGATTTCATTGTGGTTATTAAATATATCTGTAAGATTTTAATATTTTGAGATATATTATGGCTGAATATGTAATATATCTTTGTGAACATTTTATTTACACCTAAAAACATGTATTCTTTAATTGGTGAATGTCATTTTGTTGGATTAATTTAATTTGGTCAAGGTGGTTGATTTTTTTATGTTATTACTGAATTTTGTTTAATAGTTTTATCAGTTACTGAGAAAAGGTTTTTAAAATATCCAGCTATGATTGTAGATGTTTAATTTTCTTTAATTCAGTTTTTGCTTCTGTTCATATGTTTTGAAGTTCAAAATTAGGTGCATACTTATTTATAGTTGTCATATATGCTTGATGCAGCCAGTGACTCATGTAATTATGAAATATACCTCTTTATACTCACCTATTTTTGTCTTATATTGGTATGACTGCTTTGTGGAAGGCTGAATAATGCCTCTCCCCATCTAAAATATGATAATACCCTAATCCCTTGAGCCTATAATTATGTTACCTTATATGACAGATACTTTGTAGATAGGATTAAGCTAAGAATCTTGAGATGGAGAGATCATGCTGGTTTGTTCATGTGGGTTCAATGTAATTATGAGGGTCCTTATAAGAGGGAAGCCATAGAGTCAAAGTCAGAAAACAGAGATGTAATAATAAAAGCAGACGTTAGAATTATATACTTCAAAGGTGACAGAAGAATCCATAAGCCAAGAAATTTGAAATTTGGCAAAACTGATTTCCTTCTGGAGGCTTTAGAGGAGAACATTTCCTTGACTTTCCAAGAAGGAAATCAATTCTGCCAAAACCTTGATTTTGGACTTCTGACCTACAAAACTTTGAAAAAATAAATATATGTGGCCGGGCGCGGTGGCTCAAGCCTGTAATCCCAGCACTTTGGGAGGCCGAGGCGGGTGGATCACGAGGTCAGGAGATCGAGACCATCCCTGGCTAACATGGTGAAACCCCGTCTCTACTAAAAATACAAAAAACTAGCCGGGCGTGGTGGCGGGCGCCTGTAGTCCCAGCTACTCGGAGGCTGAGGCAGGAGAATGGCGTGACCCCAGGAGGCGGAGCTTACAGTGAGCCGAGATCGCGCCACTGCACTCCAGCCTGGGCGACACAGCGAGACTCCGTCTCAAAAAAAAAAAAAAAAGAAAAAATAAATATATGCTATTTTAAGTCACTAAGTTTGTGTTAGGTAATTTGTTACAGCAGTGATAAGAAACTAACACACCACTCCAGGTGCTTACTGTGTGCATAGTATATATTTTGTATACCTTTCTTTTAATCTGTCATTATATTTAAAGTGCATATCTTATAGCCAGAACAGATAATATCTTATTGGTTCTTGCTTTTTCTTCTAGTCTTAAAATTTGTGCCATTTATTTGGTGCAGCAGTTCATTTATGATGAATTCAATTATTGATAAGATTGGCTTTATCATTTTGCTGGTTTTTAAAAAATGATTTGCCTTATCTGTTTTACTTATAATGTTGGACTGCTCATGACAGATTTTTTGTTTTCTCTGCTCTGAAAATATTTTTACTTCCTCTTCATTTGTATTGGATACTTTTTCTGGATATAGAATTCTGTATTGGCAGTCTTACCCTTTTACTTTTTTTCTTTTTTTTTTGAGACAGAGTTTCACTCTTGTTGCCCAGGCTGGAGTGTAATGGCACGATCTCAACTCACTGTAACCTCTGCTTCCTGGGTTCTAGCGATTCTCCTGCTTCAGCCTCCAGAGTAGCTGGGATTACAGGCGCCTGCCACCACGCCCAGCTAATTTTTGTATTTTTAGTAGAGACGGGGTTTTACCATGTTGGCCAGGCTGGTCTCGAACTCCTGAGTTTAGATGATCCATCAGCCTTGGTCTCCTAAAGTGGTGGGATTACAAGTGTGAGCCACCATGCCTGACCCATTTTACCATTTTAAAGATGGCATCCCATTGCCTTTCTCCTTTTTTGTTTCCGATGAGAATTTAGCAATCATTCATGTCGTTGTTTCCCATTATTAATGTGTTATTTATTTTCCTCTGGCTGTTTTCAGTATTTTCTTTTTATCTTTGGTTTTTGTCAGTTTTAGATTATGTTCTTAGGAGTGATTTTCCTTATGTTTATCTTGATGCGGATTCAGTGAGTTTCTTATACCTGTAAGTTGTATCCCAAATTTGGGGAATATTTGATCATTACTTTTTCAAATTCCTTTCCAATTTCATTATATGTCCCCTTTATTTTGGGGGACTTCAGTTTCACTTTTTTTATGCTGTTTGGCATTGTTCATAGGTCACTGATGTTCTGTTCATATTTTTCTCCCATTTTTTCCCTCTGTTCTTCATATTGAATTATTTTTAGCAATCTATCTTCATGTTTACTGCCCTCTTTTATTTGCTATTAATCTCATTCAGGTATTATTATATAATTATTATATATATTATATAATTATATATTATATAATAATTATATAATTATATATTATATAATAATTATATAATTGTTATATATACTATATTATTATATAATTGTTATATATTATATTATTATTATATATAATAATATATAATAATTATTATATAATTATATTATTATTATTGAGATGGAGTCTCGCTCTGTCACCTAGCCTGGAGTGCCATAGTGCAATCTCAGTTCACTGCAACCTCTGCCTCCTGGGTTCAAGTGATTCTCCTGCCTCAGCCTCCTGAGCAGCTGGGACTATAGGCATGCGCCACCAGGCCCAGCTAATGTTTTATATTTTTAGTAGAGACAGGGTTTCACTATGTTGGCCAGGCTGGTCTCAAACTCCTGACCTCAAATGATCCACCTGCCTCTGCCTCCCAAAATGCTGGGATTACAGGTGTGAGGCACCATGCCTGGCCCTCATTCAGTTATTTTTAAAAATTATGAATGCTCTTCTGTTCTAGAATAGTCACTTGATTCTTTTTTGTGTTTTCTACTTCTCTGACATTCTTCAAATTTTTATTCATTATGACTATATTTTCTTGTAAGTATTTGAACATATTTATGTGGATATTAAAGTCCTTGTTTGCTAGTTCCAGCATCTACGTCACATAAGTTTCTTTTCTACTTACTGACTTTTCTTTGATCCATGACCCATATATTCTTATTTCTTTGGATTCTAATAATATTTTATTGTATGCTAGACATTAAATGTGATGCATTATGGCTAATCTGTGTTATGGATCCCCTTTTTTGAAGAAAAGTTTTATTGGGGAATAATTTCAAGTTTACAGAAATGTTTTTAAGATAGCACAGAATATTTCTTTATACCTTTCACTCCATTTCCCCTAATGTTAGCATTTTTAAAAATCATGGCACATTTCTCAAATGTACGAAATTAATATTGCTACATTGTTTGAATTTTGCCAGTTTTCCACTAATGCCCTTTTTCTGTTCCAGGATCCAATGCAGGATACCACATTGCATCTAGTTGTCAGATTTATTGTTTTCCTCTGGTCTATGACAGTTTCTCAGTGTTTCCTTATTTTTCGTGAAGTTGATATTATTTGAAGAGTATTGGTCAGATATTTCATAGAGTACCGCTCAATTTAGAATTATCTGATTTTTTCCTCATGTTTAGATTGGATATGTAGGGGAAAACTTTTTTCAACTCCATTTTACTTCTGCTTTCACACCACCACTACCACAAATATCAACACAGAAGACTTGTGTGACCAAATGTGGTAGGGGTGTACTCCACATACCAATTAGCAGACACCAACTGGGTGTCCTCTAATTCAATTCCGACATTATCCACATGGAGATAGTGTCAGATCTTACAGTTCAGGGGTTCAATATGCAAACTGCCCCCTACACCCTCAGACACCAGTCACAAGTTTGGGCCTCTTGGCACATCTTACCAATAAGCTGCAAGCTGGGATTTCCACAACTTCCCCTTTGAGTTCAATTAATTTGCTGGAGCAGCTCACAGAACTCAGGGAAACCCTTATGTTTATCAGTTTATTATAAAGGATATTACAAAAGATACAGATGAAGAGAACTGTAGGGCAAGATATGGGGAAAGGGGTGCAGAGCTTCCATGCCCCCCCTGGGAAGACTGCTCTCCAGGAACCTCTACAGGTTCAGTCATCTGGAAGCATTCTGACACAGTTCTCTTGGGTTTTTATGGAAGCTTCAGGACATCGACATTCCTGCTCCTGACCCCCTCCCCGTCATCACCTCAGTAAAGGGCAGGACCCTCTCTGGGGAAGGTCTTAAGACCCACAATCAGAAAGGCAGGGAAAAATTAGACTCCTACCTTGAGACAGATGAAAGGAGGGCAGGAGAAGGCCAGAGGCCTTCCCCTTGAGGCCTGACACACTCAACATTATAAGAAAGGATTATAACAGGGACCATAGGAGTTAGGAGCCAGGAACTGTGGATGAAAACCAATATATACATATATATAATGTCACCCTGGGGTCATGGATTTTGAGGAACAAACCTTAGTGGTTAGGTGCTTTTATCATTGCATCATATTAGGGGGTACATGATATCAACAAGACTCATCACTGGTGGTTCACGTAGTGAACCCTGTTCATGTGGTTGAGGTGATATTTGCCAAGATTCTCTACTGAATAGTTACTGTTTCCTTTTATCCATAATTTAATCTTTGGAAGTGAGTCTCTTATCCCTGACTACCCTCAAAGGGAGGAGAGTTAAATTCCACATCCTGAATGGGGACTATCTACGTATATACTTTGGTACCTTCTGTAAGGAAGATTTGTCACTTCTCCCCTATTTATTTACTCATTTATTTATTTAAATCAGTACGGATTATATAGTTTTTCCCCTTGTGTTATAATTCAATACTGTCATTTATTTTGTTGTTGATACTGTTCCATTGGGAGCTTTTCCAGTTTGGTTCCTGTGTCCTGATAGGCTCCCATTTTTTTTTTTTTTAACTTGCTTACTTTTTAACATTAAAAGACTAGGAGATCAGGCTGGGCGCGGTGGCTCAAGCCTGTAATCCCAGCACTTTGGGAGGCCGAGGCGGGCGGATCACGAGGTCAGGAGATCGAGACCATCCTGGCTAACATGGTGAAACCCCGTCTCTACTAAAAATACAAAAAAATTAGCCAGGTGTGGTGGCAGGTGCCTGTAGTCCCAGCTACTCGGGAGGCTGAGGCAGGAGAATGGCGTGAACCCAGGAGGCAGAGTTTGCAGTGAGCCGAGATCACACCACTGCACTCCAGCCTGGGGGACAGAGCAAGACTCTGTCTCAAAAAAAAAAAGACTAGGAGATCCTCCAAGCTTATTTTGTATTTTCCCTGTTCTGGCCCTAGAATTAGCCATTTCTTCAAAGAGCCCCTGATTCCTATGTTGCCTTCTGATACGGTTTGTTTGGATCTGTGTCCCCACCCAAATATCACGTTGAATTGTAATCTCCAGTGTTGGAGATGGGGCCTGGTGGGAGGTGATTGAATAATGGGGATGGTTTTTCATGAATGGTTTAGTACCATCCCCCTAGAGCTGTTCTCCTGATAAAGTTCTCACGAGATCTGGTTGTTTAAAAGTGTGTAGCACCTCCCCCCCCCCCACCCCCCCCCCGCCCTGCCCTGGTCTCTCTTGCTCCTGTTCTGGCCATGTAAGACATTTCCCTTTGCCGTCCACCATGACTGTAAGTTTCCTGAGGCCTCCCCAGAAACAGATGCCACTATGCTTCTTGTGCATCCTGCAGAACTGTCAGCCAATTAAACTTCTTTTCTTTATAAATTATTCAGCCTCAGGTATTTCTTTATAGCAGTGCAATAATGGACTAATACACCTTCCTTTTGTTTTTAAATGATCTTAATCATTTTAAAGCATACAATTCAGCAAGGTTAAGTATTATTATGGACTGAATGTTTGTCTCCCCCAAATTCACATATTGAAGCCCTAATCCTCAGTGTGACTATACTTGGAGATGGAACCTTTAAGGAAGTAATTAAGGTTAAATCAGGTTACAAGGGTGGGACCCTGATCTGATAGGATTAATGTTCTTGTAAGAAGAGAGACCAGAGCCCACTCTTTCTCCCCTTGTGCACATGCTGAGGAAAGGCCACTTGAGGATATAGTGAGAAGTCTGCAACCTACGGGGGAAGCACTCTCCAAACACCAACTCTGCTGGCATCTTGATCTTCGACTTTCAGTCTGTGGAATGATGAGAATATAAATACATTTCTGTTGTTTAAGTCACCTAGTCTATGGTATTTTGTTGTGATAGTCCAAGCAAGTGAATACAAGAATATTCACGTTGTTGTACACCATATCTCCAGAACTTAATCACACTGCAAAACCGAAACCCTGTATCCATTAAGCAACTTCCTTTTCCTTTTCCCTCCAAACTTCTTTCAGTAACCATTCTGCTTTCTTTGTCTATGGGTTTGACTACTTCAGATTCCTCATATAAGTGGAATCACACAGTATTTGTCATTTTGCGATCAGTTCATTTCACTTAGTATAATGTTTTCAAGTTTCATCAGTGTTGTAAAGTATGACAGGATTTCCTTTCTAAGACTGACAAATATTCCATTGTATGTATAGACCACATTTTGTTTGTTTGCCTTCATATTAAGGGTGTGAAAATTTGTTCTCAGAGGCAGCTAAACTATCGGTGACTCTCTTTGGTGATGTTAAGTTTTTTTTCGTTTGTTTGTCTTTGGTTGGTGCTACTAAGCAATGCATCACCTCTGTTCTCCCTGTTCAGCTCTTGGCCCTGCAGGAACTATTTCAGCTTGGACTTGCAGAGTTTTGTCCTATGTCTGCGCAGCCTAGAACTTAGCTACAGACGTATGGTGAATTCCTACATAGTCTTAAGGGTGCCTCTCTCTTGTGAATTACCCTGCCCTGCAAATTCCAGCCATTTAAGCAGCTTAAAACTCCAATCTCTGCCTCCTCATTTTAGTAAGACTGCTGTTCTGTTTAGGATTCATTTTTGTGCTCTGTACTAGAAAGTGGTCCTAGATAGAAAGCTAGGGTGACCATAGCACTCACCTTTGTATTCTCTCAAGGATCACAGTGCTGCCTGTGTGTTCCTGAAAATAGCTGCCTCGTGTATTTTGCCATGTGTAATATTTTGATTGGAGAGTAAGTCTAATGCCATTCTGTCATGACTGGAGGCAGAAATTTTGTTTTTATTTGTTTTTATTAATATGCACTCGCTGTTTCTCTTCTTTTATCCTTATGCAGTCTATCTTGATGATCTTATCCATTCTTAGGAGTTCCAATACCCTTTCTGTTTTCCTTACTTTAAGTTTGTTTTTAGAGATGGAGTTTCACTCTTGTTGCCCAGGCTGGAGTACAATGGTGTGATCTCAGCTCACTGCAACCTCTGCTTTCCAGTTTCAAGCGATTTGCCTGTCTCAGCCTCCTGAGTCACTGCGATTACAGGCGCCCACCACCATGCCTGGCTAATTTTTTTGTATTTTTAGTAGAGACGGGGTTTCACCATGTTGGCCAGGCTGTTCTTGAACTCCTGACGTCAGGTGATTCACCTGCCTCAGTCTCCCAAAGTACCGAGATTACAGGCATGAGCCACCATGCCTGGCCTACTTTAACTTTTTATTAACTTTTCACCTACTAAAAATAAATTACTAAGATGTTAGAATGTATTTGTTTACTTTGCTCTTCTTTTTAGTCATCTTTGCATGTAAAAATAAGACAACAGAAAAAATTTAATGGAATTTCTGATACTGTGAAGGGTAAAGATGATAGCACAATTTGAACAATGTTTTGGGGAAGATGTGGTTATGTCATATTCACAAAACATATCTGGGCAATAGTCCATTTCTCCCATGATTCCAGGCATGCACCCAACAGTCCGTTTCATTATTGCTTATCACTGCCCAAAAGTTCCAAGAAATGACGAAATCAGTCTCATTTGGCATACATTTTTCAGAAGGAAACAAAGCAGAGAAAAAATTCTCAGAGAAATTCATAGCTAGTAACCACTCTCACTTTTATTTTAGTTTCCATAACTGAAATTGCTGGACTTGAGAGCAATTTTTCCTTGCTCAACAGAATTAGGTGACGTGGGGAATCAATTCAATATCTATTTAATGAGCATCTAGAGTATCATGGGGCAAAAAAATAGCAACTTAAAATATTAATTTCTATAGGCAGTCCCCAAATTTGAATCACTTCCTGAAAAATTACTTCTGCTTTTGTCAAGTTTCCTGCTAGCAGTTTAGAGATTGGGCTGTTTCCTGACTGACACATATCCCTTCACACTTCGATAATTTAACTCTCTCAACTGCATGTGAAAGATCTTAGCTGAAGATGACTGACAGTGTTATTTATTCCATGTTAGAGTTGCCTACGGCAACCCAAGCCCAGAATGACTACGGACCACAGCAAAAATGTGAGTTAACCAAGGTAGCATGGAAGACGATGCATAGTGACAGTAGGCTACGGATGAATGGGGCGTAGAATAAGTTTAAAGCAGAGGATGCAGAAGAATCGAGGATAATTTGAGGAAATACTTTTGGTTCAGTTTAAAGTCCAGAGTTGGAATATGAAAAATTGGTGTATGGTACACGATCTGATCTTAGGCCTCAGGTAAACCCTTTTCTAACCATTCACTTCTTTGATCGCATCTTAGAAACCCAACCTAGGGCATTGCCATTATTCCTTCTTGCTCCTCTCTAAAGCGGGAACTTTGTTGGGAGAACTTTATCTCTTTAGCTATATTCGGAGTAACCTTGGACCAGCTGTTTAAAAGTATGGCTGTTTTTCTGACTATGGAATGAGGAGGACACCAATAGTTTTGCTGGTGGATAATACTAAGAGTTTTGTCAGGAAAGAAACTGATTTACACATCTAGATTTTTTTTTTTTTTTTTTTTTTTAACTTCAGTGTTGCACTAGAATGGTGACAGGGAAGAAACAGGGAAGAAAAAGTATCAAGAACACTACAGAGAATAGTCTCTGTGACTGAGGATTTGAAGGCAAAAGAGCCATTTGTACATAGAGCCCCGAGAGAACATTATCTGAGACAGATAGGTAATAGTGCAAATGCCAAAATTAATCCTTGATTTTGTATCTTAGGCAGTAAACTCCCACGAGGTATATTCTTTAGGGTAGTTCCCTAAGCTTTCTCTCTTTTTACTACATAGTTTTACTATTATAATTTTTAATGTCTTTTGAGAATGTTACCTTAATTTGCTAAATCATTCTAGTATACTTGGGATATTTAGACTTATTTCTATTACTATAAATTATACAGCATTGGACATCTTTATTTGTGTAATCTTTTCCTAGTTTTGAATATATCTGTGTTAATTTCTAAGGAATAGAAATATTAAGTTAGAAGTAATGTATATCTCAAAGTATATGTTCAAGGTCACACACACAACTAGGTGATAAATTGGAACCTACTTGGAACTATTTAGAGACTTTCAATATACACCTAAAGTAAATTTAAAAAATTTATTTTACTTCTTGAATTGGCTTGTGGTTACACAAATACAATTATGCTTTGATACCTTTTTTAAATTTAGCATAACACAAGAATGAACGTTTGTGTATTTCATTAAATGTTCTCCTGTGATGCAAATGTCTTTGTAAAAGTTTTACTAGAAATCTAATGCCTTTGGATTCATCAGTCCAAATACTTATTATGCAGAATTCTCTCTTTATGAAGGCATCTCTCATTATACATTTTTTTCTTTAAGAAGTTTAGAATACTCCATAGATACACACATAGATAGAATAATTTATCTAAAATGTAAACAGAAAATTGAAGCCCAAACAGGCAAGTTTAATTTCCTAATTCAAGGTTATTAAACAAAGGAATCAAAATTAGAACTTAAATATCATCTTACTTCATAGAGTTTTGCTCGTTACACGTAATTTCTACACTATCGGACTATGAGATACCTTCGATTTTAAAATAAAGATGTGCTGAAAATACTTCCATTTTTCAAATTTGAAATTTAGATTTAGGTTGTGTGCAACATAGCTAACGTGAAGTAGTGTCCTATGCTTAGAGCATAGGTTTAGGTTGATGTTTTTTTCCATTCCAGAGGCAAACAATGTTATCAGATTCTTGGATGTGCTTGCAGAGGTATTTGTATACCCTGTTCTGCAGAACGTTTCTTTGTCTTGACTATATATCTTACAAAATATTCCATATCAGTTAAAAAAAAAGCCAGTCTTCACTTTATGGATATATCAAAAATGTATTTGACAGGCCTTTTACTGATAGAATGTAGATTGTATTCAGTCTTCTCCTCCTACAAATATTGCTGCCACGAATAAATATGACATTTTGCACGTGTGAGTAGCTGTAGGAAAAATTTCTTAAGGAGAAATTTCTAGGTCAAAGGGTAAATGCCTTTGCCATTTTGGTAGATATTGCCGAATTGTCCTCCAAAGAGGCACCAATTTGTATTCTCACCACCTGAGTATGAGACAGTGTAAGTCACAATTTCAAAGGAAAAAAGCATTCTTTATCTTGATGAATACAGTAAGTTATTTGATACAGGTGTTAGTGGTTACCTTTGACTTTAGAGCAAGTTCCTGATACATCTAGAAAAGGAAACTTTATGGCCTGGATCTCAGTTTCCATTAGGCCAAATTGCTTTAAGATGCGGTATCCTTCCCTGACTTTCTCTTTTCTTTCAACCTATCTTCTGACTCAGGATTGTGCTTTGATTCTCTGTTGTTGCAGCTTCCTCTTCCAGGCCTTCTTGTTCTTGCCTTGTGGCAATAGCTTTGGGGCTTCTGACTGCAGTTCTTATGAGTGTGCTGCTATACCAGTGGATCTTGTGCCAGGGTAAGTGCAAACTTAAACCAAAATTAATCTTTCATTTTACATTATAAAAGCAATATAACATAGCAGGAGCTTTGAAAAATCAAAAAATAATTCAAACAAAATACATCGACATCTTTATACAACTATTTCCTGGGTATAGCCTCCTCATCTTTGACCATGTGCATTTGTGTCAGTGTGTATTTTCTTTTTGTTTTTTGAGACAGGGTCTCCCTCTGTCACCCAGGCTGTGGGTGATAGATTTGTGTGCTGCTATACCAGTGAACCCTGTGCCACTGTACAATCACAGCTCACTGCAGCCTTGTCCTCCTTAGGCTCAAGTGATCCACCTCAGCCTCTCAAATAGCTGGGACCACAGGCACATACCACCATGCCTGGCTAATTTTTGTATTATTATTATTATTATTATTTTTGTAGAGGCATTTCACCATGTTGCCCAGAATGATCTTGAACTCCTGGGCTCAAGGCATTCACCCTTCTTGGCCTCCCAAAGTGCTGGGATTACAGGTGTGAGCCACTGTACCTGACCATATTTTCTTAATAGAACTGCAATCAAGTCCTTTTAAAATTTCTCCCACCTTTCTTTCTTCTAATGCAAGGCTGAGAATAGTTCTTATCATAGTATGCTCAAAATTTTGTATATTGCTTTTTAATTTTATGTTGCCAGAAACATTTTTGTACTGCCATGTGTATTGTGATACTTGAATTTTAATATTAATGATGTTTAACTTTTCACATATAGATATATCATAATGTAATTAAACATATTCTGATTTTTTTTTTTTTTTTTTGCCAGTCTGGTGCTTTCACATTTTCTGAAACTAATTTTTCTAAGTTTAGTTCTTCTAAGTCCTTAAATCTAGTGATCTAGAGGGCTCTCAGTTTATTGTTTTACAGTCTAGAGTCCTAGCTTAGGTTTATGTTTTTAGGGGATGATAGTGACAGATTATACAGAAGTGATTTATTAGGATTCTTTTTTTTTAATTAAAAAAAGTTTTTTTTGAGACAGAGGCTTACAATGTCACCTGGGCTGGAGTGCAATGGCGTGATCTCGGCTCACTGCAACCTCTGCCTCCCAGGTTCAAGCGATCCTCATGCTTCAGCCTCCCATGTAGCTGGGATTACAGGCACCCGCCACCATGCCTGGCTAATTTTTTGTATTTTTATTAGAGACGGAGTTTCACTATGTTGGCCAGGCTGGTCTCGAACTCCTGACTTCGTGATCTGCCCTCCTCAGCCTCCCAAAGTGCTGGGATTACAGGTGTGAGCCACTGCGCTCTGCCGATTTATTAGGATTTTAAGAGTTTAGCTCCAGGGTTTCTACCTCAGATCCAAGTCTGACCTTTGACAAAAAGGAACTCCTAGGGAAGTTGGGAATTTCTAATCCAGGCTGACTAATGTCACAGTCATATGGAAAAAGCACAAATCTATAAGGTGCCAATTTAACAGCTTGATCTCCAAAACTTACATTGGTTGTATGCCAGGTCTTCCTAGAGAACAATTATCTAATATTTATATGAAAAGTACTACTTTCCCCACTTTGTAACTCCCAAATCTAGAGTAGATATATATTCTATTCTGCAATTATATATCTACACATGTGCTCATGGAATATAATGGCTCATACTTGCTCACTGTAGAATTGTGCTTACGGTGAGTTTATGCAAATATGTTTAAGTATTGAAACTGAAGTAGAAAATCAGTAGAATTTTGGAATCTTGGTTGGAATTACCTTGAAAGCATATTCAGTTCCCTTTCATTTTTGATTGTTTGTTTTTGAGACAATGTCTTGCTCTGTTGCCCAGGCTGGAGTGCAGTGGTGTGATCTTGGCTCACTGCAACCTCTGCCTCCTGGGTTCAAGTGATTCTCATGTCTCAGCTCCTAAGTAGCTGGAATTACAGGCGGGTGCCACCATGCCCGGCTGATTTTTTTTGTATTTTTAGTAGAGATGAGGTTTCACCATGTTGGCCAGGCTGGTCTTGAACTCCTGGACTCATGTGAGCCGCCTGCCTCGGCCTCCCAAAATGCTGGTATTACAGGAGTGAGCCACCATGCCTGGCCAGTTTCCTTTCATCTTAACAAAACTATGAGCCAACCATTTTAAAGGAATGCGGATCTTCCGTATTTAAAAGATCTTGGTTAGAACATTCTATCACTTTTCACTTTAGCACCTGTTATGCTTCTCTGCCAGAAAATCCTTTTAAAAAAATATCAACGTAAGTTCTTTTTGCTGAAGTATAAGTGTTTTTTTCCAGTTTTCAACGGTGAGAGTTACATCTGTGATAATAAAAAAGCAAAACCTTTCATTCTAGTTAAGTTTGCTTTTCCTAGTTTCTTTCTTTCTTTTTTTTTTTTCTGCATTTTTGGTTGGGCATTCTGAATGATTCTGCCTGATTTAAGTAATATACATTATGCAATTATGCAATGTATGCACTGAGCAAAGACAGTACACAGACGCATATCATACAAGCACACAGTTATCTGGTGTGTGTATATTACATGTGCACAGAGATCTCTAGCACAAGTAAAGTACTTGCTCCAGAGTTTTCAGGCAGATTGTTCTACATTTTCTTCTTTGCTCCTTCAGTTATAGTCCTATTCTTGTGTAGTGGAATACATACTTAGTAGATGATGAGGGTGGACATTATGAGGTATTCAAATTGAGACCATGCATTGTTACACATTTCTCTAACCCTTAATCTGAAAAGTGGTGGAGCAGGGAAGACCTGGGACTGCCATATTCCATTTTATCTCCCATTTCATTTCCAAGACTGAGTGGTCCATGAAGATGTGAACCAGGTCCTCTTCTTTCCTAGGCTCCAAGTACTCTACTTGTGCCAGCTGTCCTAGCTGCCCAGACCACTGGATGAAATATGGTAACCATTGTTATTATTTCTCAGTGGAGAAAAAGGACTGGATTTCTAGTCTGAAATTCTGCCTAGCCAGAGACTCACACCTCCTTATGATAACGGACAAACAGGAAATGGTAAATGCAAACATGTAGAAAATGTAGGGGTTTTGTTTTTGTTTCTTTTGTTTTTCTTAGCTGCTATTTAAATGGATCATGTATCCTCTTTTGAGGAACAGAAGGAATCTGTGATTTGGGGGGGATACTGTATTCTTCCGCTTCCCTCTTCTTCTCTTTCCTCTTCCTCTACTTCCGCCTTCTTCCCTCTCCTTCCCCACTCTTTACTCTTATGCTGTCTGCTCCAACAAACCTCAGTTACAGCAACCCAGATGCTTGCATAGCATGTAAGTGTGTATGTGGGGCAAGGAGGCAGAAGGATGGTGAGTGTTTTGGAGAGGAATTAGACTTGAAATACAGCTCTAGTTAAAAGAAGTCTTAGGTCTGGAAACATACAGGTCCAACAACAAGGTAGCAGATTGTTGGGTTTTGTTTGTTTGTTTGTTTGTTTCTGAGACGGAGTCTCCCTCTGTCATCCAGGCTGGAGCACAGTGGCATGATCTCGGCTCACGGCAACCTCCGCCTCCCAGGTTCAAGTGATTCTCCTGCCTCAGCCTCCCAAGTAGCTGGAACTACGGGCACCCGCCACCACGCTGGCTAATTTTTTGTATTTTTGTAGAAACGGGATTTCACCATGTTAGCCAGGATGGTCTTGCTCTCCTGACCTCGTGATCTGCCCGCCTCAGCCTCCCAAAGTGCTGGGATTACAGGCGTGAGTCACCGTGCCAGGCCTGGCAGCAGATTCTTATATAGTGGAACTTGGGAGGGAGGGAAAGATAGAGATCACAGGGACAGAGTGATTGTGATAAGGGCTTAAATGCCTTCTTTTAAAAAGTTTTCCCTTTATTCACTGGAATCCAGTAAGTTCCAGACTGCAGTGTCAAGAAAGTTGGGATATAAGCACATGTGTTTGTGTGTGTGTGTGTGTGTGGTGGCCTCCACTTCCTTCAGGCCCCTCAGATCCTTCCTATCCACCCAGCAATCTCTTGGAAAAGAACTTGCTATTGGTCCTAGACCATCTCAAGGCAACACAAGGAATTGACATCCTGAGGTTGCCTAGTATAAAAATCAAATTCTAATTTGTCTACATAAATAACATCTATAAGGAAAACAAGAAATCTTAGTTTCGTCTTTAGCACTAATTTAATACTGATTTTTGTGTTTTGCTATTGTTTTCTGTTTTCTTTTTTGGGGTAGAATCTAGTCACAGAGAACAGTTTATTGAGAATTAAACTATATTAACTTACCTTGGAAAAAATCCAGAGGTTACTCTAAAGCAGCTGGGGATAACATATAGTTCCTAAATTTTATAACTACCTATACAGCTACCTATATAAAGCATACAGATTCTTGTTTTCTGTCAAAGAAACACTTACTCCTTTGGAATTCCACATAGAATCTAAACTCTAAATCATTCCACATATGTGACTAACATTTTTTTTTTTTAAGTCTTCTCTGAGTGAGGTGGCAGAATGCATTGAGTCATACTCATTAAACATGCCATCTTAGTTTTATGGCCTCCAGCAAAATAGCCTTGCTTTCTGGACCTTGTAGCAACCCCTATTCTTATTCTGATATAGTGACTCTGAGGGTTCGAGCTGACTGAAGTAAATAGCAGAAGTGAGCCATGAATTTGAAACATTGAGGGCAAAACTCATAAACAGGAGTCGTGAGTCATAGCACAAGACACTGCCACAGAAAATTGTGGTGTAGCAGCTACTATACATTTCACAGTGTGATCATGAGAGGTGAGGAGGGAAAGAATGAAGGCACAGAACATCTGGGAAAATGGCAATATTGCTGTTTCTCTGAGGTATGCAGAGGAAGGGCAGGATCATTAGAGGGATTTTGTCCCTCCTTTGTTTCCTTACATGCCGCCATTCCTGAGACCATTGTTGAGTAAAACCAGGAGAGTTACACTCACTGCATTTCCAAATTGAGTTTATTTTCTCTTAAGGCTCTGTGGGGCCAGGCCAGTGCTGGAGAGGGTGGAATGTCCCTGCTAGATGTCATAAGTTTGACCTTTGACACTCCCCTGGAATCTTACTTGATTCTCTGCTTTGTTTTTCTTGCTCTGACTTTTGTCAGATTCTGTAGAACCGAATTGACTTTTACCTGACCTGCTGCGTCTCTTGTTCTAGTGTTACTGCTCTTTTGTTCTCAGGGCAAGATTTACATACTATTTTGAGGTATGTACAATGTTTCTAGTATCATACTGGGGTCTGAGCCACTACCAAAAGAGCAAAAAGTAAAAATAAAAAAGAGAGAGCTCTATGGATCTGTTAAAACTGAAGTTTTTCAAACTGGCGTTCCATTGGTGGAAAGTGCTAGAGGATTTAGTTGCTGTATGCAGAATCTACAGGCCTATGGAAAATATCCCTCTCGTGCTGTTAAATGGTCATCTTTCATTGAGATACTTAAGTAGAGTTCACCTCCTATCTTAGATCACTTACGGCAAAGTGTACAATAATAACAGAGGCTACCGTAGATTGAGCACCTGCTTTTTGCCAGGTGTTTTATGTATAGTATTCTTTTGGTTTTTTTCCTCTTTGAGAAGGAGTTTTGCTCTTGTTGCCCGGGCTGAAGTGCAGTGGCACAATCTTGGCCCAATGCAACCTCTGTCTCCAGGGTTCAAGCGATTCTCCTCTTTAGCCTTCCGAGTAGATGGGGTTACAGGCGCCTGCCACCACGCCCGGCCTTTATGTATAGTATTCTTAATCGTCACAGCAATTCTGAAAAATAGAGTTCCACATCCCCATTTTGTTGGTGAATGAGTAAAATTCAGAGGAATTGGCTGGGCGTGGTGGCTCCTACCTGTAATCCCAGCACTTTTGAGAGACTGAGGTGGGTGGATCACTTGAGGTCAGGAGTTCAAGAGCAGCCTGGCTACAATGGTGAAACCCCGTCTCTGCTACAAATGCAAAAATTAGCTGGGCATGCTGTTGCGCACCTGTAATCCCAGCTTCTTGGGAGGCTGAGGCACCCGAATCGTTTGAACCCACGAGGTGGAGGCTGCAGTGAGCTGAGACCGCACCATTGCACTCCAGCTTAGGCAGCAAAGTGAGACAGTTTCAAAAAAAAAAAAAAAAAATCAGAGAATTAATGAGTATAAGTCTAAGGCTACAAATCTGGCAGAGCCAAATTTTAAATTCTACTCTAGTGGGCATGGTGGCTCACACCTGTAATCCTAGCACTTTGCAAGGCCATGGCAAGTGGATTGCCTGAACCCAGAATTCAAGACCAGCCTGGGCAACATGGCAAGACCCTGCCTCTACAAAAAAATACAGAAATTAGCTAGGTGTGGTGGCATGCACCTGTGGTCCCAGCTACTCGGGAGGCTGAGGTGGGAGAATTGCCTGAGCCCAGGAAGTCAAGGCTGCAGTTAGCCATGATCACAGCACTGCACTCCAGCCTGGGCAATGGAGTGAGAGTTTGTCTCAAAAAAAAAAAAAAAAAAATCTACATCAACTCACCTTCAAAGTCACTTATAGAAATATTGTATTTGACAACTTCCAGAATCCATTTTGCACATGTTCAACAAGATAACTTTTTCTACTAATTGTCTTCTGGTTTCTTTTCTATACATATTTAAAATTTTTTTTGAATTTGACATACAGAATGTACATTGTATGACTGTGGAGATTTAAATTTATTTATTGTGATGAAGTCTCACTATGTTGCCCAGTGTGGTCTTGAACTCCTGGGCTCAAGTGATCCTCCCGCCTTGGTCTCCCAAAGTGCTGGGATTATAGGCTTAAATATATTTAAAATAGTGAGATGCTTACTTATTGTCTTTTTTTTTCTCTCTGGGACCTTAAGATTATTCTTGATAGAGAAAATAAAAACAAAATGGAAATTAAATTGCTCTATTATTTTCTCATTTTTGTGTTAACATTATAGCATCAGCCCTTACTCCTTCTTGCCCTTTGAGTATATCTTTAGATGTTTGGATATATTCAAATTCTTGATTTTTCTTGCCATTTTCCCCCCACCAAGCTCAGTTCATCCTGGATGTTGTTAGCCGTGATTCCTTGTAGTTATTGGTATGTTATTTTAAAGTATGTATTCATTAGTGAGTTCCCAGTGAAACTGCTTTGGTTTCTTTAAATCTATTCTGATGTTCCTTGCCCTATAATATCTCTCTTCCTCATTATCATAATTGGAATTATATGATCCAACTTTACTGTTGTAACAACCTCTCATTCAACTTTACCTGTCTTCCTAAACTTGGGATTCCCTGAACTTCTGGCATGGGCTTCTCACATATTTAGGATTTACATCTAATAATACCCAAGTTTTCCTTCTTTGGGTACAGCAATACAAACACTACGGTAACATGGTCACTTTTCTGTATATTTTTAATCGGGTAATGAAAACAGCTTGGTTTCTCTCAGACAGTCATGAGTATGCTTCTACTGTATTTCTTACTAGCTGTGTGAACTTCAGCAACTTTCTTAACCTTTTTGACTCTCAGTTTCCTCATGTACAAAGTGAAGATAAAACTTTCTAGACTGGCGGGGTGCCGTGGCTCATGCCTGTAATCCCAGCACTTTGGGAGGCCAAGGCGGGTGGATCATTTGAGGTTCAAAGTTCAAGACCTGGGCAATATGGTGAAACCCCATCTATACTAAAAATACAAAAATTAGCCGGGCATGGTGGCACATGCCTATAATCCCAGCTACTCAGGAGGCTGAGGCAGGAGAATCACTTGAGCCCTGGAGGCAGAGGTCGCAGTGAGCCGAGATCAGGCCACTGCACTCCAGCCTGGGAGACAGAGTGATACTCTGTCTCAAAAACACAAAAATCTCAAACAACAATATAAAGTCCAGAGCCAAAAATAACTTTTACTTTGCTCTTCTGTGTCCCAAGACACGATTTCAGTAAAAGCTACATCACAGAGTAAATTATGACTTGTTGAATTGAGTATTTTGTTTATGAGGAAATCTGAGATGATATGTCAGAAGATTCAAAGAAATGGCTGGAAACAGGGTAGATGGTAGGGGAACTGTTTTACTCTGGAGGTCTTCACAGTCTGGTAATGTGTGTCTTTTGTCACGCTTCTTTATAATCAGATTAAGCAGCTAGTGTGAACTGCGTAACAAGGGATGGGCATGATAGGCTAGGATATTTCCACTCTTTTTTAACTTGAAAAATTGTGGGAAAATATGCATAACATAAAATTTACTATTTTAACCATTTTCAAGTGTACAGTTCGGTGGCATTAAGTACGTTCCTATTGTACAACCTTCACTACCATCATCTCCAGAACCTTTTCATCATCCCCAGCTGAAGGTCTGTACCTCTTAAACAATAACTCCCCTCCTCTAGCTCCTGGTGGTCACTGTTCTACTTATCGTCTCCCTTGTGGGAATTCCCCTGTCGCTGCTTTCAGGATGATTTTAGCTACGGGTTTGGTGGGACAAAACAGAGCTATACTGTCTAAAAATACCTTTGTGCTATGTTTTTAGGCGTTTTGGAACCCGTTATTTTGTATTTTGCTTTTATCAAATAGTATTATTTCATTCTTGGTTTTTACTAAGCATTAAATTATTCCAGGTAATAAAAAATTGCAACCAGATTTTTTTTTTTTTTTTTTTTTTTTTTTTTTTTAGTCGGAGTCTCGCTTTGTTGCCCACGCTGGAGTGCAGTGGCACAATCTCGGCTCACTGCAAGCTCCGCCTCCCGGGTTCACGCCATTCTCCTGCCTCAGCCTCCTGAGTAGCTGGGACTACAGGCGCCCGCCACCGCGCCCGGCTAATTTTTTGTATTTTTAGTAGAAACGGGGTTTCACCGTGGTCTCGATCTCCTGACCTTGTGATCCGCCCGCCTCGGCCTCCCAAAGTGCTGGGATTACAGGCGTGAGCCACCGCGCCCGGCCTAACCAGATTTTATTTTAGTTTTAAACAGTATTTTTACACATTCTGCATCATTTCACTATTGCTTAAATCTTTTCATAGTCTTAGATAAAATTCTACTAATTTTCAATTGTCATGAGCTATGAGCATGTTTATAGAAATCATTTTGCTTGTGGTCATTTATTTACATTGTATTCCCTAGAATTAAGTTGGCTAATCAAAAGATATGATTTTATAGTTTCAATGTATTGTTAGTTTTTCTTAATATGGGTTGAAATAACTTACATACATTCTGCAAACCATGTTAATTTGGAAGTTTAAGGGATATGCTTTGTGCCTTAATGATATTTTAATTTCAGTTAAAAATATTACATACAGAAGTGTGTGTGGAAGTTATAAATGTTGAACTAAAAAAGCAAAAAAGGAAAAGAAAAGAAAAAGTGCACCTGATTTTGTTTGTTTGGATTTTATCTTCACTTTGCTTTTAGGGTTTGCATTTTTTCTAAAATATAAGCAAACATTACAAACGCTAAGTGACATAACACCTAAGTGTTCTAGCTCACACCTTCTCTGGGTGACAAGAGTTCTCAGTCACCACCTTTACCTATACTTTTGTTGTTGTTGTTTGAGACTCTCACCCAGGCTGGAGTGCAATGGCACAATCTTATCTTACTGCAACCTCCACCTCCCAGGCTCAGATGATCCTCTTATCTCATATCTCAACCTCCCAAGTAGCTGGGACTACAGACATGTGCCACCTTGCCTGGCTAATTTTCATATTTTTTGTATTAACAGGGTTTTGCCATGATGCCCAGGCTGATCTTGAACTCCTGGGCTCAAGAGATTTTCCTGCCTTGACTTCCCCAAGTGCTGGAATTACAGGTGTCAGCCACTGCAGCAGACTAATTTATACTTTCATGCTGTTTCTACAGTTATACTTTCTACAATTTCTACTTTCATGCTGCTTCTATATTCTCTCTCTCTCACTCATACACACACACACACACACACACACACATCCATGAGTACATAGAATAGGTTTTAGCACTATGGTTTTGAAGGCCTCTTCCAAGTGGAAGATTTTCGAGTGAAGGTGCCATAATAAACATTTTCAATATCTAGCCTCACCAATGAGAAGTTGTAAAAGGACTGACTGATCAAGTGACATAGAATTATATGGGTCTTGAGGGTAGTAAATGAGCACAGGATTGGGGTTTGTACGTGGGCATTACCCAATCCTAGCTCTTCAGACTCTAATTGAAGTTTCTGAGCAAATCTTTATCAATTTCTGTGCTTCATTAGCTGCCATTCCTCCTCTTGAAATGAAAGAAAAAGAAATGGACTATTTTTCTCATAATTCCAACGGAGAAATTGGGAATTACTCTTTTATTCCTTTTGTTAATTTTAATTAATTTATTTTTTCAAATATTTAGTTTATAATTTTTGATTCACATATACTCAAATTTTATATACTGTGAATGCAGTAACATTTAATTTTGAGTCTTTTAGATTGTGGCTATCACTACCACACCAATTTTGTGAAAATATTTTTTAAAAATCCATTTTTTTCCTAATTTAAATAATTCTTTAAACAAGTTGGTTAAGAAATGCAAAAATCTTAAGCTATGTTGAAAATTACAGTGTCATTTCATCTGTCGTATACTTCATTCACTCTCCTGTCTACCTCCTTACCCCCAGCATGCACAGTTAAGAGTTTTACAGAGAGAAAGTAAAAAATATAGAGTTTCTGTTCAGAGGGTTTTAACTTCCTGCAGCATAATACCTGATTGTGTGTTCTTTATTTCTATAAATACTTATTAAACCTAATTCTTTTAAAAAGAGATGGGATCTCACTCTGTTACCCAGGCTGGAGAGCAATGGCATGATCATAGCTTACTTCAGCCTCAAACTTCTGAGGCTCAAGTGATCCTCCTCCCTGCCTCTGCCTCCCAAGTAGCTGAAGCTACAAGCACATGCCACCATGACCAGTTGGCTAAATTTTTTAATTTTTGTAAAGATAGAGTATTACGATGTTGTCCAGACTGGTTCTGAACTCCTGGCCTCAAGTAATCCTCTCACCTTGGCCTCCCAAATTGCTGGTATTGTAGGCATGAGCCACTATGCCTGGTCTGCATTTATTGAGTATAATTTTATGTATTTTTCTAACTGCTAGGGATATGGTAGTCAAGAGTTGTTGCTGTTATGATGTTTACATTTTATTTTATTTATTTATTTTTAAGGAAAATGATATTTTAAATTTAATTTTGTTATTAACATTTTTTAAATTGACACATAATTACATATATAGGGTATTTATCTGAAGGAAATAAAATCAGTATGTTGAAGAGATATGTTCACTCTCATGTATATTGTAGCAATATTGACAATAGCCAAGATATGAAATCCACCTAAATGTTCAACAACAAATAAATGGATAAAGAAAACTAACAGAAGAACAGAAAACCAAACACTGCATGTTCTCACTCATAAGTAGGAGTTGAACAATGAGAACACATGGACGCAGAGAGGGGAACATCACACACCGGGTCTGTTTGGGGGTCGGGGGCTAGGGGACGGATAGCATTAGGAGAAATACCTAATGTAGGTGACGGGCTGATGGGTGCAGTAATCCACCACGGCACGTGTATACCTATGTAACAAACCTGCACATTCTGCACATGTACCTCAGAACTTAAAGTATAATAATAAAAAATGAAATAAAGAAAATGTGGTATGTATACACACTAGAATACTAATCAGCCATAGAAAATAATGAAATCCTGTCATTCATAGCAAAATGGATGGAACTAGAGGACACCATGTTAAGTGACATAAACCAGGAACAGAAAGTTAAACACTGCATGTTCTTGCTTATGTGAAAACTAAAAAAAAGTTGACCTCAGAACAGAGGATAGAAGAAGCTGGGAAGGGCTGGGGAAGGGGAGGTTAGGGAGAGTTATGTTAAAGTCTACAAATTACCCCTAGATAGGCAAAATAAGTTCTAGTGTTCTATTGCAGTGGTCTCCAACATTTTTAGCACGAGGGACCTGTTTCGTGGAAGACAATGTTTCCATGGACCTTTTGCGGGGGGGGTGGTTTCAGGATGAAACTGTTCCACCTCAGATCATCAGGCATTAGATTCTCATAAGGAGCAGGCAACCTAGATCCCTCCCATGCGCAGTTCACGATAGGGTTTGTACTCCTATGAGAATCCAGTGCTGCCGCTGATCCGCTGATCTGACAGGAGGCAGAGCACAGGCGGTAATGCTGGCTCGCCCAGCCACTCACCTCCTGCTCTGCAGCCCGGTTCCTAACAGGCCACAGATTGGTACTGTCCATGGCCTAGAGGTTGGGGACCCTTGCTCTACAGCACTGCAGGGTAACTAGAGTTAACAACCATGTATTGTATATTTTCAAATAGCTAGAAGAGAGGATTTTGAATGTTCCCAACACAAAGAAATGGTAAATGTTTGAAGCGATAGACTACTTACCCTGCTCTGATCATTACACATTGCATACATGTTACATGTGCTTTCATTGTCTTTGGCAGAGACAGACAAAACTAAATAAATGAATATGGTGATATGTGCTTTAAAGAAAATGAAACAGTATGATGTTATAGTAAATGTGAATACTATTTTAGATTGGTTAGTTAAGGAAGGCCTCTTTCGGGAGGGAACATTTGAGTTGATATCTAGACCTGATTGACAGCCATGTAGAAGTCTCAGGAAAGATAGTCCAGGCAGAGGGAAAAGCTATGCAAAGACCCTAAAGCAAGAATGACCTTGGCATGTGAAAGGAACAGAAAGAAGGCTCATGTGGCTGGCACCTAGGAAGTGAGTAAATGGTTAGCAGGGGCTAGATTATGTAGGACTGTGTGTACATTATAAGGATTTTAGATTTTATTCTGTGTGAAAAGTGAGACCACTGGAGGACATTAATAAGGGGCACAGAGTGATGAAAAGTTTAGCACTGGGAGAGAAAACTTGGATGATTATTTGATAAGGATCCAATTCTTGGATGAATTCTTTCACCCACATGACCTCGTCTTCTCATCTCTAAAGGTGAGGATAATAATAGTTGCCTACTTTCCAAGATTGTCAAGAATTTCATAACTGGAAAGAATCCTGGAAAATATCTAAGCTAAACGCTCATAAAGAAGTTGAAGCTCAGCCAGAGTAAACCACCTGCTCATCTTCAGATAGAAGGAGGGAGCTAGGAGCCTCCAGAATTTTGTTTCTGTTTTGTTTTCCTGAATGCCACACTGTGTATGTAGTATTTCAAATGATGTTGGGAATGAACGCAGAGGGATTTTGCAAACCTTAGAGTGCAATACAAATGTAAGAGATAATTGTTTTCAGGATACTGGGTTCTGAGAGAACAAAGTCATCATAAGGCATAGATTATTTGGGAAGAAAAGCACTGATAAACAAGTCATACTCATTTTTCAAATGCTTCGTCTAGGAACCACCACAGTCATGTCCTGAATGGAAACAGGACTGAAACCCAGTGAAGAGAAAATAGAGGTTATTCTGACCATGAGAAATAGCACAAAAGATTCCTTTTCTCTCCTGTAGTGTCTTTACTAGAAGTGCAAAGAGGCTTTTTGCCTCTCTTAACTTTATTTTATTTTGTTTTTTTTGAGATAGAGTCTCACTCCGTCACCAAGGCTGAAATGCAGTGGTGCTATCTCGGCTTACTGCAATCTCTGCCTCCTGGGTTCAAGCAATTCTCATGCTTCAGTCTCCCAAGTAGCTGGGATTACAGGCACCCATCACCATGCCTAATTTTTTTTTTTACTTTTTTATTTTTAGTAGAGACGGGAGTTTTGTACCACATTCACCAGGCTGGTCTCAAACTTCTGACCTCAAGTGATCCACTCACTTCGGCCTCCCTAAGTGCTGGGATCACAGGCATGAGCCACTGTGCCTGACCTTCTCTTAACTTTAGAAGAGCAACTCTATTTGTGCTCATGCAGGGTCCAAGTAGGCAAAGAGAGACAGTTAAGAGCAGAGCCCATAAATTCTTACTCTTCAGCAATCATCTTTCAGGAGTGGAATAAAAACAACATCAAAATGGGACATCTGGTGGTATAATAATCACCATAGGCAGTTGAAATTGTGTTGCTTTCTTAGTAGTTTCTAGATAAAAAAGAATATTTTATTCCAAAGGTGTTTGACCAATTAAGCTGTCATTAGAAAATATTGAACGTGTAATTGTTAATTACACCAACACTAAATCCCACAACAGAATTACCTTGGATTATCTTTTTAACCTTTTATTTTAATCTATTTTAATCTTTAATATTTTATTTTATTTCATTTATAGAGGCAATTCTCTTAGGATATAAACTTCTTTATTTGAATGTCAGACTTTGCAGATCGAAGGATCTTTTATCTCTGTTCTGTTGGGTAACATGGCACACATAAGTGGTGTAGCCGATATACCTTTACCTTAAACTTATTCCCTTAAGAATTGTTTTCTTCTTGCCATATACAAGATTGACAAGGACATGGAAAATAAGACTTTGGAAAAAAACCAAGAATATTGCTATAGGTTTAATCATAATTTACATATTTAAGGATGGGAAAGATGACCACTTCTGCAGCAAATGTGGAGCTTCTTTCTTTTGAAATAATCTGAATACCTGTCAGGTGCTCCCTTTAATTAAGGAGAAAATTGCAGTGGAAGGTAGAGATGTAATATTATCTTATTTGCTACATTATAAGAATCCAGATATGGATAGAAAGGTCAATTCTAGGATGCTGCTCCTCTCTACAGTTAACACATCTTTAGAATTAGATGTTAAATGAGAAATTAGTTATTTAGAGTGAATAGTTGTCTTATCTTGGGCTGCTGTAACAAAATACCATAGACTGGATGGCTTAAACAACAGATGTTTCTCTCTCTCAGTTCTGAAGGCTGGAAAATCCAACATCAAGGTTCTCTGGCTTCTGGTGAGGACCTACTTCTGGCTTGCACATGGTTGCCTTTTTGTTGTATCCTCACTTGGCAGAGAGAGTGCTTTGGTCTCTTCTTCCTCTTGTAAGGACACTAATTGCATCACGGAGGCCCCACCCTCATGGCCTTGTCTATACCTAATTACTTGTTAAAGGCTCCACCAGCAGGTATCATCACATTAGGGGTTGGGGGTCAACATACTGATTTTAGGAAGCATTCAGTCCTTAAGAGTGGTGGTGATGGAGGGTGTAAAGCATGCTAGTTTGTCTTTTAATTAATTACTTAACTTAGTATTAGGAATCCAACACGGAAAGGAATAGTTGTTTGACTGTGACACTAGGTCTCGTTTTTGGTTTTCAACCTTTCTCTTAGAGCCTGCTCCAAGATTTCCTCAGTGAGGCCTTTCACTGGGTTGGTCTGAGGAACAATTCTGGCTGGAGGTGGGAAGATGGATCACCTCTAAACTTCTCAAGGTAAGGGGCTTCAAAGGAGTGCCAAGAAAGAGAGAGAAGAAAAAGGAAAGCCAAATTATGATACTTGGGGAATAGATTAAGAAGAGCAGATGGAGAGGAGAGGAAAAAGTGAAAAGGAGAGGAAATAGGGAACAAGGAAGGGAATGAACAATGGGTAAGGGCAAAAAATAAAAGTAAAAAAAGGTGATAACATTTTAAAGAGAGGCTAATGAATAATTTTAATTCTTCTGCCTGAATAGGGAGAAAGAATTTGCCTTTCAACTCCTTTTCTGTGCATACGGCCTCAAGTGATTGACTTTTCTGATTTCTTACAGGATTTATTCTAATAGCTTGGTGCAGACATGCGGTGCCATCAACAAAAATAGTCTTCAAGCTTCAAGCTGTGAAGTTCCTTTACAATGGGTGTGTAAGAAGGTCAGACCTTGATGGATGACCACTCTGTCCTGACCCTCAGATCTGTCATGTATCCCTAAAAGGAGGGAGCTGGCCACTGGCTGTTGGGAAAGCCATGAGTATGTAGTTAGCAAATACTGAACTTGCTCAGATATGGCATTAGATGCAAGACAACCTCCTGGGGATTGATGCCTAACTGATGGATTCTCTTTGAGACTATTTAGATATTATGTGAACAATTTAAAGACCAGATATAAGCAAATTTTTGAAATAGATAAGTTTGTTTTTTGTATTTCTCAGTATGGCAACTAATGCTGCCACTCTCATCCCCATCCCAACCATCTCTGTCAAAAATATACCTTTTTCATATTATATTCTGAGCTAATCTGATAAAATCTATGCCAATATATACTGTTGCTTATGTAGTAGATAAGTATGTTATTGCTGTACTCCTCTAGTACATTACTGATCCCTGATGGTATATTTTTATCCTAACAGTGACTCTTTGCAAATCAAGCTTTGTTCTAAAGAATAAACCTAGCTGGCATGGTGGTGTGTACCTGTAGTCCTAGCTATTTGGGCAGCTGTGGTGGGAGGGTGGCTTGAGCCCAGGAGTTTGAGGCTGCAGTGAGGTATGATTGCCCCACTGCACTCCAGCCTGGGAGATAGAGCAAGACACCATCTCTAAAAAGAAAATAAATAAATAATGCTAATGTGAGAATATAAATTGTGGGAAGTGAGTGAGGGCAAGGTGGTACTTCCCCCTTCTCAGATCTTCACACTTAATGCAAAAATCCGGTCCTAATTGATTTTGTTTGTTTCCTGAGTATACATAGATGTGGTTGAATTAAGCAATGTGTGATTGTATGTTTTCCCTTCTGTGACTGTTTGACCTGCATTTTAATTTCAAGATAGCAGTCAATTCGAGAAGGCATTTTCATAGAGGAAAGTTTACAGAAACACTTTATGTGGTTGGATCACCAGATTATCTTAGGTACTAAGGCCTCAAAAATAAGAAAAACTTTATTATTTCTCCTTAGTAGAGTTTGGACATACATAAGGAGAGAAGGTACAGTAACAAAATAGACCATAATTCTGAAGTGTTGGTGATCCTGGATTGTAATCTTTTTGTCTTTATCTTTCATAGTTGTGTTTTTTTTTTTTTTTTTTTAAAACACGGACTGTATCTTATCTACCACTGTATCCCAAATACCTAAGATGGTGCTTACATTCAGTGATAAATAAATAAATGGATGAGTAAAAAAAAAAATGAAAACTGTTCATTCTAGTTATTTCTGTTAGCCCGTAAATTAGAGGAATTAAAGATGAGAAAAACAGTATATCCTAATCCTCCCTAACTCACCAGTATGAGTCTTCAGTAGCTAACTCTAAAAAGGCAAAGGGCCAGTTAATCTGGATACAGTGCTCATAGAAGGAAGTCGTGGAAACAAGCTCCTGTCTCCTAGTGATCTCTTTCCTTTGGTTCTGGTGCAGGAAGTGTCCCTGAGTTACGGATATGACGGTAGTGACTCTCACTTCATTAAGGATGTAATGAGAGCGATTCCATGTGGGCCATGGCTTGGCTACTGCAGGGTGGACAATTTCATTTACTTGTTGAAAGAGAAGAAAAGGAGAACTACAGCCGGGTCTTAAATTCTCACCTGAGCAGGCAGGATGTGTGCAGACCTCCTCTGTGACTAGGGTTCAGGCCTTTTATAAGGATTTATCCACCTATTATCAGAACTGGGTGTGGTTCTTCATTGCTTTGTCTCCCTTAAGGTTGTTACAAGAGAAGTAACAGTTTACTTCCTGGTTGCTTATTTATTCCTTAGACTTATTTATGAAGGGCTGGGGTCAGTCAGTAACTCAATTCTTGTACCTTACCTAGTGAAATAAAGTTTGGTAAAACTAGAAATGAACAGTTGTTTTGATTAGCACTTACATTGCACAGCGGACTCCTTTGATGGACATTATACATTAAACATATCTGGGACATTCAGTGTTTGGAATAAGACATTTATTAAAGATTATAACAGAGCAGTCACAAAAATTAAAATGAAGAAAATCCAGGAACACACAGAAGGAGGCGGAGCAAGAAGCCTCCACCGATTTTTCCCCTGTAGGAATACAAATGAAACAATTATCCGCACAAGAAAGCACCCTTGTAAGAACCAAAAATCAGATGAGCAGTCACAGTACCTGGTTTTAACATCAAATCAACAAAAGAGGCACTGATGAGGGCAGGAGAGACAGTCTTGATTTGCCAGTGCCACCCCTTCCCCATCTCCCAGCAGCACAGTGTGGGGTGGAGAGAGAGTCTGTGTTTCGGGGAGGAAGAGTGCAGTGACTATGGGACTTTGCAGTGGAACTCAGTGCTGCCCTGTCAAAGCAGATAGCAACGTGGGACAGAATTTAGCCATTGCCCACAGAGGGAGCATTTAGACCATCCCTAGCCACAGGGGAATGGCCCATCCCAGTGGTCGGAACCTGAGTTTCTGCTAGTCCCACCACTGCAGGCTACAGCACTCTGGGATCCTAAATAAACCTCAAAGGCAATCTAGGCTACAAGGACCACAATTCCTGGGCAAGTCCTGGTGCTATGCTGGGCTCAGAGCCAGTGGACTTGGAGGGAACGTGACCTAATGAGACCCCAGCTGGGTAGCCAAGGGAGTGCTTGTGTAACCCCTCCTCCAACCCCAGGCAGTGGCACTTGCAGCTCTGGGAGAGACTCCTTCCTTCCACTTGAGGAGAGGAGATGGAAGACTAAAGAGGACTTTGCCTTGCAATTTGGATACAGCTCAGCTAGAGAAGGATAGGGCACCACCACGCAGAGTCGTAAGGTCTCTATTCTGGGACCTAGTTTCTGGATGATATTTTAAGACACACTCTGGACCAGAAGCAACATGCTGCCTTGAAAGGAAGGACTCAGTCCAGGCAGGATTCATCACCTGCTGACTAAAGAGCCCTTTGGCCCTGAATAATCAGCAGCAGTACCCAGGCAGTATTTGCCATAGGTATTGGGTGAGATCCAGTGTCATGCTGGCTTTTGGTGTGATCCAGCACATTCTTAGCTATGGTAGCCATGAGGAGAGACTCCTTCTGCTTGAGGAAATGAGAGGGAGTTTGGACGTAGATAAGGAGAGATTTAACCTAAGACTAATGGGGACTTTGTCTTGCAGCTTAGGTATTAGCTTGGCTACAGTGGAATAGAGCACCAAGTAAGCACCTGGGGTCCTCGATTCCAGGCTCCTGGATAGCATTTCTGGACCTGCCCTGGGTCACAGGGGAGAGAGCCCATTGCCCTGAAGATAGAGACCCAGGCCTGGCAACATTCACCATAAGCTTACTGAAGGGCCCTTGGGCCTTGGCTTTCAGTGATAGCCAGGTAGTGGTTACCACAAGCCTTGGGTGAGACCCAGTGCTATGCTGGCTTCAGGTCTGACCTAGTGCACTCCAAGTGGTGGTGGCCACAAGGGTACTTGTGTCACTGTTCCCCTAGCTCCAGATAGCTTAGTATGGAGAGAGAGACCCTGTTTCTTTGGGGAAAAGCAATGGAAGATAACAAGAGGCTCTGCCTAGTAATCTAGTAAATTCTCCTGTATCACCCCCAAGACCACCAAGGTGGTACTTCTATGAGTCTGCAAGAGTCACAGTGTTACTGGGTTTGTGGTGCTTCCTAATGCAGATGTAGCTGCAGTGACCAAAGATTTAGATCACACTTCCCTTTGAAGGACTGGAGAGTTTTCCCAAGAAGGATGGGTACAAACAAGCCCAGACTGCAAAGACTATAATAAAAACCTAACTCTTTAATGCCCAGACATGAATAAACATCCACAAGCATCAAGACAATCAAGGAAAACATGATGTCACCAAATGAACTAAATAAGGCACCAATGACCAATGCCAGAATGCAGAGCTATGTGACCATTCAGACAGAGTATGTGAAATAGCTGTTTAGAGGAAGTTCGATGAAATTCAAGACAATTGTATTAGTCTGTTTACTTGCTGCTGATAAAGACATACCTGAGACTGGGCAATTTACCAAAAAAAAAGAAAAAAAAAAAAGAGGTTTAATGGACTCACAGTTCTGCATGACTGGAGAGGCCTCGCAATTACAGTGGAAGGTGAAAGGCACATCTCACATGGCAACAGACAAGAGAAGAGAACTTGTGCAGGGAAACTTCCCTTCATAAGACCATCAGATTTCGTGAGACTTATTCACTATAAAGAGAATAGCATGGGAAAGACCCACCCCCATATTTCAATTGCCTCCCACCAGCTCCCTCCCACAACATGTGGGAATTGTGGGAGCTACAATTCAAGATGAGATTTGGGGTGGGGGCACAGCCAAACCACATCAACAACATAGAGAAGGAATTCAGAATCCTATCAGAAAAATTTAACAAAGAGAGCAAAAATTTAACAAAAATAATTTTGAAAAATCAAGCAGAAATTCTAGAGCTGAAAAATTCAATTAACCTACTGAAAAATGCATCAGAGTCTCTCAACAGCAGAATTGATCAGTCAGAAGGAATTAGTGAGCTCAAAGACAGGTCGTTTGAAAATATGCTGTCAGAGGAGACAACAGAAAAAACAGAAAAGAATGAAGCATGCCTACAAGATGGAGAAAATAGCCTCAAAAGGCCAAATCTAAATGTTATTGACCTTAAATAGGGGGTACAGACAGAGATCAGGGTAGAAAGCAAAAGGATAATAACAGGGAACTCTCCAAACCCAGAGAAAGATATCAATATTCAAGCACAAGAAGGTTATAGAACACCAAGTAGACTTAACTCGAATAAGCCTACCTTTAATAATTGAACTTCCAAAGGTCAAGGATAAAGAAAGTATCATAAAAGCAGCAAGAAAAAAAGAAACAAATAACATACAAAGGAGTTCCATACAAAGGAGAAGTTTGTCTGACAGCAAACTTCTCAGTGGAAACCTTACAGGTCAGGAGAGAGTGGCATGACATATTTAAAGTGCCGAAGGGAAAAAAACTTTTACCCTAGAGTAATGTATTTAGTGAAAACATCCTTCAAGCATGAAGGAGAAGTAATGATTTTCCCAAACAAACAAAAGCAGAGGGATTTAGTCAACACTAGACAGGTTGTATAAGAAATGCTAAAGGGAGTTCTTCAATCTGAAAGAAAAGAACATAAGGTGCAATAAGAAATCATCTGAAGGCACAAAACTCACTGGTAATAGGAAGTACACAGACAAACAGAATATTGTAACACTGTAATTGTGATGCATAAACTACTCATATCTTGAGTAGAAAGTCTAAAAGATTAACCAAAAAATTAATAACTGCCACAACTTTTTAAGACATAGACAGTACAAGAACATAAACAGGAACAACAAAAAGTTCAAAAGTGGTGGCATGAAGTTAAAGTGTAGAGTTTTTATTAGTTTTCTCTTTGCTTTTTTGTTTAGTCAATCAGTGTTAAGTTGTCATCAGTTTAAAATAATGGGTTATAAGATATTATTTGCAAGCCTTATGGTAACCTCAAATCAAAAAACATACAACAGATACACAAAAAGTAAAAAGCAAGAAATCAAAACATACCACCAGAAGAAATCACCTTCACTAAGAGAAAAACAGGAAGGAATGAAAGAAGGAAGAGAAGATCGCAAAACAACAAGAATACATATAACAAAATGGCAGGAGTAGGTTTTATCAATAACAATATTGAATGTAAGTGAACTAAACTCTCCAATCAAAAGACATAGAGTGGCTGAATGGATAAAAAAACAAGACCCAACGATCTGTCACCTACAAGAAACACATTTCAGGTATAAAAACACACATAGACTGAAAACAAAGGGATGGAAAAAGATGCTCCATGCCAATGGAGACCAAAAAAGAGCAGGACTGGCTATATTTATGTCAGATAAAATAGATTTCAAGACAAAAACTGTAAAAAGAGACAAGGTCTCTTTGACCTTATGATAAAGGTGTCAATTCAGCAAGAGGATATAACAATTAATTGTAAAGAAATATGCACCTGACACTGGAGCACCCAGATATATAAAGCAAATATTAGAGCTGAAGAAAGAGATAGACCCCAACGCAGTAATAGCTGAAAGACTTCAACACCCCACTCTCAGCATTAGAGATGTCATCAAGACAGAACATCAATAAAGAAACATCAGACTTAATCTGTCCTATAGACCAAATGGATCTAATAGATATTTACAGAACATTTCATCTAATGGCTGCAGAGTATGCATTCTTCTCCTTAGCATATGGATCATTCTCAAGGACAGATCATGTATTTGGCCACAAAACAAGTCTTTAAAAGTTCAAAAAAATTGAAATCATGTTAAGTATCTTCTCTGACTACAATGGAAAAAAAACTAGAAGTCAGTAACAAGAGGAACTTTGAAAACTATATAAACACATGGAAATTAAAAATATGCTACTGAATGACAGGTGAGCCAATGAAGAAATTAAGAAGGAAGATAAAAAACTTCTGAAAACAAATGATAATGGGAACATAATACCAAAATCTATGGGACACAGTGAAAGCAGTACTGAGAGGAAAGTTTATACCTAAAACTGCCTACATCGAAAAAGTAAAAATGCCTCAAATAAACAACTTAACAATGCATCTTAAAGAACTAGAAAAGCAAGAGCAAACCAAACCCAAAATTAGTAGAAGAAATAATAAAGATCAGAGGAGAAGTAAATGAAATTGACATGAAAAAAGATACAAAAGATCAGTGAAACCACAAGTTGGTTTTTCTAAAAGATAAAATCAGCAAACCTTTAGCCATATTACTTAAGAAAAAAAGAGAGATGATCTAAATGAGTAAAATCAGAGGTTAAAAAAAGGGGACATTACAACTAACGCGGCAGAAATTCAAAGGATGATTAGAGGCTACTGCAAGCAACTATATGCCATTAAATTGAAAAACCTAGAAGAAATGGATAAATTCCTAGACAGATACAACCTATCAAGACTGAACCATGAAGAAATCCAAAACTTGAACAGATCAACAATGAGTAATAAGGTTGAAGCTGTAACAAAATGTCTCCCAGTAAAATAAAGCCCAGGACTGAATGGCTTCACTGCTGAAATTTCCCAAACATTTAAAGAAGAACTAATACCAATCCTACACAAA
>NW_022163147.1:0-3490 GCF_008728515.1 Papio anubis | reverse complement strand
TCCCGCCTGTGCCTCTGCACGAGCCTTTCAGGAGGTCTGGAGGTCTGGTCCGCCGCTCCCCGGCTTCTTTCCAGGCTTTTGCTTTTCCCTTCCCCTGCTCCTGCCCTAAGGCCCCAGGACCAGACCACCGCCCAGCTAAGCCCCCGCGGCTCCACCGCGCAGAAGATGCACCGGAGGCCCTGCCAGTTGCCCGCCCCGCGGGGTGCCGAGAAATCAACGCTTTGTAAACAGAACTTCCCCATTGAAACTATCTCTTGATTTCCACTCTCAGGGTTCTTCAAAGGACTAAAAGCTAAAGGCGACGATGGATTCATTCGGCAAGTCCTAGTCCGGCGCCCTGGTGAGTGCCAGACCCTGCTCCCCGCAAGGGGACCCACGAGCAACCCTCGCCACCATCCCTGCCCTGGTGGAGCCCCCGTGCGGGACACAGGATCCGAAGATGGCAGCGGCAGCTCCGCAGCGACCCCGAAAGCGACTGGGCGGGGTGGGCACAGGCTCCCTCACTTGCTGAAGGCGGCACAAAGAACGGGGAGAACCATCCCGGGAGCCCGCCGGGCGTCCAGTTTCCCTTGGGACCCCTGGCGGCTCGAACTGGGTGGCCGACCGGGGAGCTTCTGGGGGCTTCTGAAGCAGGAGAGGGGCAGGGCAGGCGAAGGCCATTCGGCTCTCCGTCTGGCTCCAAAATCTCCTAACGCGCAGGTATCCAATGTGACCAGCGCAACTCATCGCTGTAATCTCTCTGGCTTTCCAAGGCCTTGCTCAGTCGTCCTGCCGGGCGGACCCTGAGAATAAAAGGGACAGAGGAAGTTTAGTGAGTGTGCCCTTCCTATATCCCCTACTAGAGTAGCTAACACTTGTCTCTGTGGCGCAATCGGTTAGCGCGTTCGGCTGTTAACCGAAAGGTTGGTGGTTCGAGCCCACCCAGGGACGCTTATTGCAACTTTCAAAGCATGCACGCATTGTCAATCACTACATAAATGGGGAAGATTTTATCCTGAAACGGAGTGCTAGGAACCCACTTCTGGCGTGATAAAATTCTAATTCAGTCCGTTATACGCTTAAACGAGTAATTTACATGCCTCCAGTTTTTCATATTTTAGTAATAAGAGTCCAGTAGTATCTCCAGGATGTGCCTGGACTTACTGATTGTTCTATCAATAATGTGACCAGTGGAATCAGTCATCATCATAGTCATCCTCTCCATCATTTTTGAAAACAGTATTTTTCCCCAGTTTGTGCATGATTTATTTAACCCTTTTCAAAATGTTTTTGTTAACCAGGTGTGGTGGCATGTCCCTGTAATCCCAGCTACTCGGGAGGCTGAGGCAGGAGAATCATTTGAACTTGGGAGGTGGAGGCTGCAGTGAGCTGGGATGGTTACACTCCAGCCTGGGCAACAGAGTGTGACTCCATCTCAAAAATAAATAAATAAATAAATAAATAAATAAATAAATAAATAAATGTTTTTGGGATGAGGTTGGTTTCATGGTTTTAGGATTACAAAGAATGCTGCAGTCAACATTCTTGTACACATATCTTTGGTCATTGTGGAAATGTCTACACCGCAGATATTTCTATAGTGTAGAGAACTGGATGCGCCATTGCTACATTATAGTGTTTATATAATGCTTCTAATTTGAGTACATTTTGCAAATGTATCTTTCACGGGAGCAATACCTAATAATATTCCAATATGAATATTTATAAGAGGAAAAATGGGAAGATGTGCAATTGCGCTTTGTGCCTCTCCATGGGGCCCATGTTCATAAAATGGTGGCATTAGCTATCTGAGAGTGGAGTTTGTGGCCCTCTGACGTCAAAAGCTGAAGCAGAGGACATTAAAACCCTCACTGCACATCCTCTGTAGTCTGGCCAGAATCATTCCTAGGTCGGTGGTTTCTTATCAGGAGGGAATGCTGCTTGCTTGCTTTGTCAAAACCACAAAAGGCAGGGAAAGTGTCAGGTTGCTGGTTGATAACAGTAGTGAAGCAAGTCTTTCCAAAGAGTTGGTTTGTTAACCCTTAGGAAAAAAAAATCCTAATTCTTACCAGATGGTGCTGTGCAGTTCCGGGCTCTTGGTGTCCCAAACAAAGAACTGTGCATGACACACACAAAGCAGCAAAGCAAAGCAAAAGTTTATTAAGCACAGTAACACTCTCAGAGTGGGGAGAGTGGGCTGACCTCTGGGAGATGAGATCAGTATTAGTTTGATGTACTTTGGGTCTGTTTCTGTGTGATTTTTTTTCTTCTCTTCACGAGGATGCGTAATCTGTAGCCAGTGTTTGCGTTTAGACTGATAGGTGGGTTGCTTAGTTACTTTGGCCCTTGTGTGCTTGCACATTGCCTCCATCCCATAATTTTAAGTACATGCATGATATGCAGTCCATATGCCTGAGTTTTAATGAGCTGATTATCATATAGAGTTATGTTAAGGATACTTTTTTCCTCAAATGCACTTTCTATCTCTGAGGAGCTGCCCCTTTACTGGTTTGGATCTTGACAGCAATGGGGTCCTTGCTTGCCTTTTTTTTTTTTTTTTTTTTTGAGACAGAGGCTCTCTCTGTTGCCCAGTCTGGAGTGTAGTGGCGCAATCTCAGCTCACTGCAACCTCCCCCTCCCGGGTTGAAGCGATGCTTCTATCTCAGCCTCCTGAGTAGCCTGGAGTACAGGGGTGCACCACCACGCCCAGCTAATTTTTTGTATTTTTAGTAGAGACAGGGTTTCAACAAGTTGGCAAGACTGATCTCAAACTCTTGACCTCAGGCGATCTGCCTGCCTTGGCCTCCCAAAATACTGGGATTACAGGAGTAAGCCACCGCACTCGGCCTTGCTTGCTTTTTTTTAATCTTACTTTTTGTTTTGGCTGCTCAACTTCTGCCTTTTTTCTTGCTTCTTGCTCTTCTGCCCCATCACCTTGCTTCTGTTTGTGCCTTTACTCATTGTGTCTTTTATCGAACTTCCAATTCCCTCTGCTGTTCTCCTGCCTCATAATGGCAGTTAGTGAGGGAGGGATTTTAAGGGGGCATGTCCGACCTCCTATTCTGTCACAACCAGAAACAGCTTTCAAGGTTTCTCTGAGGTCCTGTCAGCCAAGAGGGGGTCGGTTCAGTTGGTTGTAGGGCCTAGGGCTTATTTTTATTTCTCAATCCTGACAAGGGAAGGCTGGATTAATGCAGATTTTCTGCAGGTATAAATTTCCCCTACAAAAGACAGTTTTGCAGAGTTACTTCTGTTTGCTGGCTCTCTGACAGCCATCTTAAAATATGCCAAAGAAATATATTCTGGGGTAAAATATTTTGATTTTTTCATCTATCTACAGCTTCATCATGCTGACAGCATCCAGTCCAAGCATACCTGAAGCCTTTCTTTTTAAAAAGCTTTCCCACCCTTCTGACTGCCTTCAAGTCTCTGCCAAAACACAAGTAATAGTGGCTGATCCCCTGCTATAGCAAGCTCAGAATAAATAGCCTTTGCTTTTTTTCATTTGATT